>NC_047511.1:3053494-3261170 GCF_902827115.2 Pseudochaenichthys georgianus | reverse complement strand
CACACACACACACACACACACACACACACACACACACGGTGTTTAAGGTGAATGAGGACAGGAAGTCAGCAGTGGACTACATCATCCAGCTGCCAACTGCAGCTCCTCTGTGCTCTACACACAGCAGGGTTCAAAGGTCAACAGAGGACAAGGGAAAGCTAGAGTAGGAGGATTCGTCCAACACTCCCCATGTCAACAGAGATTTCCCAGGTTTCTCGTTATGTTTCTGCTTTAAACAATATCTTTTTTCATGTTCAACTGAAGTCATATCTTTAATGTTACTATGGCATATTTGTATTGCTTTTACACCACACCAAATTGTTCAGGGTTTAAATGTAGCTTTATCTTTTTGTATATCATAAAACTACACAATCAATCAACATATCTCCTTATAGCAAGAAATGTTTTTCATTATAACCACATGCCAAACTTTTTTATTTAAACAATGTTGTAATAGGGGACTGCACAACATTGAGATATAATGTGAAAAACAAAACCATGAACATTTCCAGGACATGTTTAGCTTAGCACAAATATGGTATGCATGGGGAAACTGTTAGCCTAGCATAATCAAAAGTATGTTTGGTATATTACGAGTAAGTATATTTACACACCTATTACATGCTACACAAAAATTAGCTTGACACGGAGGTTTGGCTAAAAACATTCATTCATTGTGATTGCCTTCATGGTTGTTGTCAAAGACTTAAAAGAGATATCTTGGTTTTGCATATTTTCCAGTTTCAGATTACCTAAATATAGAAAAACACATAGCCTAATGTTACTTTTAACTCTACTTGTTTTTCCTAAAATCAGGAATATATAGGAGTCTGAAGCTTATTAAGACACAACCTTCTATTTTAAAATTACCACAATAACTAAACAACATTCATATCCAATGTTGACATTCAGGTATGCTTTTCATAGCACTAACAGTCTCCTCTCCATCAGAGGGATGTGTCCTGCAGGCAGATCAGTCGGTGGTGACATGTTAAGGCCCGGACACACCAAGCTGACACCAAAGAACTGACACAGACGGACCCCCTACTGTTGTGTCGCCTCACGTCTCTGCGTCTTGCCATGTGTCGCACTGGAACACACCGCAAAGACTTCAGCCGACGGCCAAGTAGCACGTACGAACTGCGCATGCGTGAGTGGCAATAACTCTCCTTACCAGCAGGCGGCGGTAGTGTGTATTTGTCATTCAAAAGAGGCAACAACCGGAAGACAGACTGCGTGATAACCGAGAGAAGAAGAACAGACTGCGTGATATAAACAAACAACAAATAGTGTGTGCGTTCCATTTTCACTCTACAGCGAGAAGCTCACGGGGCTTTCCTGAACCTGTGTCTAGAGCTGGAGTTAAATGAAATCTCAGATTTGCCTTCTTAATAGTTTGTTTGGGTCCCTCACTTCCGTTTCGCTTCTCATGCACTGATTCGCTAGCTGAACAGCCAATCAGATTTATTTTGCCGACGACTGCCCACCGATTCGACATGTTGAATCGGTGGGTTGTCGGCACGGCTGAAAAGACACAACGGTGCGGGACACACCAATCTGAGTAGGGCGTGTCGACGCTCATCGTCGGCCTGACGCCCATCGATGGGCAAAATCGGCTTGGTGTGTCCGGGCCTTTACAGATACCAACATGCTGACGGCATTAACTGATGCAATGAGTGTTGTGTGGTTGTGTTGGATCAACTGCGCAGAAAGTAAATCTGAATGTATAATAATAATACCGTAAACAGTTTAAAATCTGTCTGTAAGGAATGTTTTCATGCACTTTGATTAACTGACATTAATTTAGGATAAACGCCTTGAGATGAATCGTACAAACAGCAAGACAGCAACAAGAAAACAAAAACAAACAAAAGAAAATCACGTCACAATACAACCACAGACACTACAATCACAACACAAAAATGTAAGATACACATTTGTACATAGCCACTGAGAGGCCATGAACAATTAAATGTACCTAGCATTACAAAAATAAAATAAACATAGAGCTTCTTACTTATGAATTCATCAATAGTATGTACAGTTAACAGCAAAAACAAAGTGTTTTTAAACATTTGAAAAGAAGTAAAGTGGCAAATGACTCCAGTCTGAAGGAGATTTTAACTTAAACGATATTTAACCAATTGTTTTGGATGCTGAGGGAGTGGGAAAAAAAGTAGTGTGTGGAGTGCCTCAAATGATATGGTGTGGTACTAATAAGTGTTGAATATAATGGGGATAGTTTCTTTCCCATTTCATATTCCTCTACTTCAGTTCCCTTGCCCAGACCACTGCCAGCTTCAAACTCAACCTTTGTTTTGATCCCAAATAACCATCTGTAAAGATTTGCATCTCGCACTTTTGCAACACACGGTGACAACATCTGTCCACAGTCAGACAGAAATATAAACAGCTGGTAAAAGGCAGAAACCTCACTGCTACAGTAGATGTCTTGCCGTTTACACAAGGACAAAATGGGTTGTATCTGCTACTTTTCTCTCGCGTTTGTTCACACGAGGCCGAGACGTAAACGCGGAAACGGACCCCTCAAACGAAAACGGGTCCCAAGGTGGATAGATCTGCAAACGGAACGCTCTGGGGGGTCAAACGGCTCCGTGTGTAAGCCTCTATACGATCATTTTCTGATAACAATGAAATAGCCCCGCCTCCCTCTCCCCACGTCTCCTGCTCAGAGATCAGCTGCTGGGCTGTCAGAAGAGGGGGAGGAAAAGAGAGGCTCCGTTTATTATTCTTATAGAGTCGTGATCAATTTGTTTTAAAGCTCAATAAATAACAAAGAAGACCTCTGACCGGCACTTTTCAAATTTTGTCCGGAAGATTTCAACTTTAACGGACATGTTGACCGGCGAAACATTTTTTTACGGAAACTCTGCCGCATGGTTCACTCGTTCCTTGGAAGAGACGGAGAGGTGGGTGTTTTTCATCTACTGGTGGACTACCGGAGAGACTTACAGCAGGAGGGCAACCATGGCAACCATGCTCGGGGGACTTTTTTGAAAACGAATTTGGTGCGTAAACTAGTGCTGTAGCGACGCGTCGACGACTTCAAAATATCGTCGACGACATATTTCCGCGTCGACACACACACGTGGGTGTGTAAACAAAGCAACAAGCAGTTCGCAATCGCACTTCAAACACAATGGAGACTGAAACGGCTACCACCTCCTCCTCACAGGATTGCGCACGAAGCCCTCAAACGAAAACATCTCGCCCTAGGTCTTCAAAAGCATGGGAATATT
This sequence comes from Pseudochaenichthys georgianus, assembly GCF_902827115.2. Lineage (NCBI taxonomy): Eukaryota > Metazoa > Chordata > Actinopteri > Perciformes > Channichthyidae > Pseudochaenichthys > Pseudochaenichthys georgianus. Next base: position 3,257,910 of record NC_047511.1, on the reverse strand, counting down.
TTAAAGTTAGTCCAAAACGCAAAGATATTGTCATTTGCAGTCTTTACCAAATGGAGTTGGCATACCACACAAGCACAACGGCTATGTTGGAACATTTAAAGCGGCAGCTAGCTGTGGTGGCTACCATTAGCAGCTAGCATTTGCTCTCCGATTTTTACATAAAAATGGAATGATGGATTATAAATTCAATCATTTTTTTATACATAGACGTTAAAAACCTATGGATTAACCGATTCAGCCGCGTTTTTTCTCATTTTAATGCCATTGAACACGTCTTTTGATCAGATTTACAGCTACGGTGGTGAGACGATCTCCCTAGAAGCTCTGTAAAGGTACGTGTTGTGATGACTGTATTTGCTTCCCCTGTCGCGAGTCCGGATCACTCAGTGATGATACTATATACCGACATAATCTGTGGAGTCTCAGCTTTAATCGGATATATTGTATGTGCAGCTACGATGAGTAATAAGGGTACTTTTATCTTGAGTTCTGTGCCAATGTCCATTAGCATTTTTCGCTCATGGGTCATTTAGATGCTTCTTATGAGACTTGTGTTTTGTTTTGTATCGTCAATTAGCTGAGATTATTTCCGTTAATCTGGTATAACACATTAATAGTTTGTTAAATATTAAGATCCCCTGAGACACAGTATCGTGATTTTTTTTTTGTTTACATTACTTTTTTTTACATTACGTTTTTTATGAATTGAACAGAAAGATAATCGTTAGATTAGTCGATTAATCGATCAAATAATCGCCCGATTAATCGTTTTCGAAATAATCGTTTCCCCCCAGCACTAGCGTAAATGTACCCGTTTCGTCCTCGTGTAAATGGGGCCTTAAGCACATGTTTCCATGATGACAGACATCATTTGAAGCAGGTGTGTCCAAACTACAGCCCAGGGGCCATCTGTGGCACTGGGTTCATTTTTAATTGGCCCTCTGATAAGACTTAAGTATAATGGAATATGGCCCACACCTGAAACTTGCGCTCGACTTATAATGTTCTTCTTAAATATTACAATATATATTACACAGCAGTATTCATGTGTCGGTAAGCCCACTTTTCACATAAATTCAGTCCATTAAAGATTAAAACATTTTCTAGCAAATCTAAAGAAGCCAAATAACTTATTTGCATAACAAGCTTGAAATATACCCTTCCCATTTCCCCTTATTATAAGCAATCTGACACTTCTGTTTTAAGGGATGAGTTGCCAACACTTTTTGTAACAGAATAAATGAAACCCTATGGAGAGCTGTGATATCAAGCATTTTAACACACATTTGATTGATTTTGCTAATTTATAACTTAACTTATATATACCTCAATACTAGGGGTGCACCGAATGGGAAATTCTTGGCCGAAAACCGAATGCCGAAAATGATTAATATAAATATATATATATATATATATAATTTTTTACCAATGTTGTTCAGCTACCTGATTATGGAAAAAGACATGATTATGGCAAAACTTAACTTAAATAATAATCACTATTATGGTTCCATAAAACATTTATTCAGCACTTTTGAATGCATACAGTACATTAATTCCAAGTCAAGTGCATTTTCTTTTCTCTGTAGGATAACTACAACAAAGTGCATTCAGAACAAAGCCAAGGTGCTTTAAAACTGCATAAACATCTAGGCCAATAGGCCTACAACAAAATAGTGTAAATAAAGACTGTAACAGCCAGGCCTTCAACAACAACAAATGCACCTATAAGTGCATGCATACAAATGTGCAAACTGGATAAATCCACATGAATGTAACTATTTACAAATGAAATTACAATTGAATTTCAAGAATCTGTAAATAAGGCTGTCTGTCCTCATAAGCAAAGTAGTAAACATTGTATAAAGATACATAAAGTGAAAACTGGATACAAAATCCACAATCAATTACAAATTAAATTACAATTTCAAGAATCTGCAAATAAGGTGGTCTGTCCTCATGAGCAATGTAAACAACATTGTATCATTTAGATACCGAAAGTACAATATATTGAACACTGTGCTGCTGTCATTTCCCCCTAATGATAACCTGAGATTGTGAATTATAACTCACAATGAAAATTGTTCAGGAAAGTGGGTATAGAGTAGACATGTAGAACTAGATAAGCTTATGATAAGCCTATGATAAGCCAGCCTTGTCTACTTAAGGAAAAGTGGGAGGTTCTTTTAAATGAACAGTAGCTTCTCTGCTTTATCAGCCATAAGTCTGTTCCTCTTCTCATCAAGCACATGAGAGGCAGCGCTGAACAGTCTCTCGCTGTCAGTGCTTGTGCATGGAGCACTCAAATACTTGCGTGCCACCTTGGCACGTCCTGTACGACAGAAAACGGTTGATCATCCATGGCGATGCATTCCATTAACGTCCAAGTAATGCCCTTTGCCTTGGGACCATCACTGGGGAAACTTTTTTACCTTTTCAAAAAGGTCCGCCACAGAAGGAGTCGGGGTGCTGGGAAGGACTTTTTTTTTCTTCTGTGCGCTAGTGATTTGATCATACTCCGCATATTTGTCCGGGTGTTTTGATTTCAAGTGGTGGAGTAATCCCGAAGTGCTGAAAGTCTTTGCAGTTACACCCCCTCGAGGAATGTCAGCTGAACACGTTTTACAAATCGCAATCCGCGTCTCTTTCTCTGATATTTTGAAATATCTCCAAGCGGCAGACATGTTGGCTGTGAGCCAGCCGCGAGCATGGTCGCGCACCGTGCTTGTCGCCGCATTTTGATTACGTCATCACAACAACACATTAGGTTACCAACGTAACCCTGTTCTCTGACATCCGGTGATATTTTTTAACCATTTTCGGCCGATAATTTTCGGTGGCCGAATATTCGGTGCATCCCTACTCAATACCTCACCTCTAATGGGGGGCCCAGTCCTTCGTCTGTTTTTCTGTATGTGGCCCCCATATCCTTGAAATGTTTGCTTCCAACTATACTATATTGTATTATAAACAGTATATAAAGTCTTCATGGACTGCTAATAAATGCTACATAAGCAGTTACAGATAAAAGATTAGGTGTGTTTAAAGACTGAACTGTTCAGGTGGCATGTACATCACATCAGAAAGAAACATGGCTGCGGGCCGAATACACACACACACCCACACAAACACAATGGCCCACGATATACTTTTACAAGGCGTCACTCACTCTGACATTCCAACAGTGTGTTACTGGGTGTTTCTGGGTTTTAAGGTAGTCCAGCAACAACTGAGCTCATACTGCAGTGTTGAGTAGAGGATTGACAGGTCCACCTTTACACAGCTGTATCAGTACTTATTACTCAGATTTCTGTTGTGGAAACATTGTTCCACTTCAACCAGCATATGGTTAATACACCATTTCTTAAAACCCTTCTTAGATATGTAATGTTGAAGATGTATATTTGTAGAGGTAAGTGATTTACTGGTACACACGCTTTCGTATTTTTTCATTAAAATAGGGTAAACCAAGAATTTACTATTACTCCAACGGTAGCAAGAAGGCAGGTAAAAAGCACTGGCATCTTAGTTATGGTGTTGTTAAACGCAAATCCCAGAGTCGTGAACATTAACGTTACACATTGCACTCGTGTTACTCGCTGAAACTTTGTACAGCCGGTCCCGCATGCTGGTTCTTACGGAACCGACTAACTCCCCAGTTTGTGTATGTACAGTTCTCAACATGGCCAGACTTGTAGTGATTTTCACCTCTTTTAATACTTTTCACTTTATTCTGAAAGAAAGAGGTGAAATGTGCTAACGTGACGGCCATCTTGGTGTTGGTGACGTGTGTGAGACGGGAGATGTAGTTCATTGAGCGCTTCACACAAACAAATGTGTTACTTCACAGTTTTACGACACATTTTTATTTTTTTGACTTGCAAAATTATCTTTTAAATTGACAAACATCATATGTGTATTTGTTGCACAATTCAAACTGGATCAAAAGATAATCTTTCTCTCTCCATTGACTTCAATACATGATTTTTCCATACGCACACCAAAGCACTTTTATTTTGGACTATAGGGGGCGCCAAAAACACCACCAATTTATAACTCAAGAACGGATGGACGAATATATATATATTTGTATTACACATACTCTGGGGGTGAATACGAACTGAGATGTAAAGTGTCGCAACAAATGCAGAATGTTTGCTTGGCCTATACATTTTAAAATTGCGATAGCATAAAATGAGCTTCCTTTTCCAGAATGTAAAAAAAAAGTAGTTTTTCAAAAAAACTGCTCACTAGCGCCCCCTATTGTGTGGTAGTCACATATAGTTCCTCAGAACTTCACATCTGAACTTTAACTTCAACTGGCACAGTGGAATTGCGGACATATTTCAAATTGCCTTCCATTAGCCCCGCCAACAGACCACAAATTGCCTTCCATTAGCCCCGCCCCCAAGGGTCACTCTACACTCGTCGATCAGAGCGAGCGGAGTGCATTTTTGCGAGCGGAGCACATTTTCTCATCCGCCTCACGGAGCGTGGAAAGTGAGGGGCAGGGCTGCCTCTCTTCCGTCGGCGTGGATAGGAGGTTTACCTGTGCACCTGTGCTGTTGTGGGGAGGTTTTTCCCGGGAAGTCGCGGAGAGACGGGGCGGCTGCACGTTGTTGCTTGGGCCCCCTTTTTCCACCTGCCCAGTTGTGCTGTGGCGGGGACCTGCTTCCACTTGTCGTGTGCTGCTGTCCTGGCGAGATTTTGCCCCGGGGGGCGTAACGGAGAGACCGGAGCGGCTTCGCGTTCGCGCTGCGGCCTGCTTTACACCTGCTGTAGCTGAGGCCTGTATCCACCTGCTCCACCTGTCGTGCTCTACGGTGCCGAGGACGTTTTACCACGGGGATATCGCGGAGAGACCGGAGCGCCTCTACGCCTCGAGCGGGTCCTGCTTCGCCTATCCTGCTGTACTGAGGAGGTTCTGCACCGGGGATATCGCGAGGAGAACGGAGCGCCTCCACATTTCGGGCCTGCTTGCACGCCTATCCGGATGCTGTGCTGGTCTGGGAAAATGGCCCATATTGTGATTCTACTGTGCCTGTTAACTGTTTTGGACTATGAGAAGATCTCTAGTCATTCTGAGAAGACTACTGGATTCAGGTCTGTTCTGCCACCCGCAGTGGGCATCCCCTGCAAAGGTTCGGATGTGTTGCTCAAACAATTACCGGTTGCCTTGTCACAGTCAATCTGCTCGACAAAATATGTTTGTCTTTTTTATTTTCCTGCGATGATGGTTCTTCAGGACTGCTTCTTAAGCTCTAATCACACTCTCGCAGACTTTTCCGGTGTTTCTAAATTAGATGACAATGTATGTGTGTCATTTAAGAGGAAAAGATGCCTGTTTTTGTTGTTGTTATTACTGTCAGGAAATGTACAACCTAACCCTGGTCCGCCCAGTAGTAATAGTCAGATCGCTACTCCTGCTGATTTTAAAGCTAGGTCTGGGTTGGGTGTCATCCACTTGAATGTGCGCAGTCTGTTAGGTAAACTAGATTTTGTCCGTATCTGGGCAAAATCGACTGACGCTGACGTCATTGTCTTATCTCAAACATGGTTAAATAAGTCTATTTTGGCCTCTGACATTGCCTTAAATGGTTTTAATGTGTATCGTACCGACCGGCCTAATAAAGGTGGTGGCGTTGCAATTTATGTTAAGAATAAGTTCAGTGTAACCACATTAGTTTCCAAATCGATCAGTAAGCAATTTCAATTTTTAGCCTTAAATATAGAAGTGGCAAAGGGGCAACAGGTCATGGTGGTGGGCTGTTACAGACCCCCCGCAGCTGTCAAAGACTCCTTGTCTTCACTAGCAAATCTTTTATCACAACTAGACTACAAGGAAATAGTGCTACTTGGAGATTTTAACTGGGACTGGTTAACTGCAGTGTCAGAGGATTTTAAAAACCTTTGTATCTCATTGAATGTTACTCAGATTGTTGACAGTCCGACTCGCCCTAATATTAAGTCCCCTAATAAATCCTCCCTAATTGATATCATTTTAACTAATGTTCCCCATAAATATTCATCTGTGGGAGTATTTGCAAATGATCTGAGCGATCACTGTGTTGTAGCCACAATTAGGGACACTAAGGTCCAAAAGGTTAAACCTCGCATTATCATCAAGAGAGACATAAAGCATTTTGTGGAGCAGGGTTTTGTGCATGATCTGTTTGGGTTTGATTGGGGTAAAATCGATCTGTGTGCTGATGTGGAAACCGCATGGTCTTATTTTTATCTTGGTTTTATGGAGATAATTGATAGACATGCACCCCTGCGTACATTTAGAGTAAAGGGACGAGACAATCCTTGGTTTTCTGCTGAACTGTCTAGTCTCCTACATGAGAGAAACAAGGCCTGGGCAAAGGCTAGGAAATCAGGCTCAGAGATAGAGTGGCTGCGTTTTAGGCAGCTAAGGAATAGCTTCACTTCAAATGTCAAAAGTGTAAAGTCGAAGTACTATCTGTCAGTTACCACAGAAAACCTAAATAATCCTAGGAAATGTTGGAAAGCAATAAAATCGATATCAACCAGTGAGATCCGTAATGAGCTACCTCCGTGCCTTACCACAGCATCTGGCTCTATATCGGACAGGGCCACTATGCTAAATTGCTTTAATGAGCATTTTGTGTCCTGTGGTTCTCTATTTGATTCTGTCACTAACTCTGCTTCTGTGAACACTACAGTATGTGACTCTGAACAACTTCAGTTTTACTCCTTTTACTGTTGATGTTGTTCATGAAGCCTTATCTAAGCTAGATCCTGGGAAACCGGCTGGCCCGGACAACGAATAACCTTTCTTTTTAAAGATAGCTGCAGATTTTATTGCTCCACCTCTTACTTCTCTTTTTAACCTCTGCCTCAGCACAAATACAATTCCAAAAGTATGGAAGTCTGCTTATGTCTTGCCTTTACTGAAAGGAGGGGAGGCAACTATTTTAAATAACTATAGGCCAATCTCTAAGTTGTCAGTTCTGGCGAAGGTTCTTGAACGCTTAGTGAGTGAACAGGTAAAGGAGTTTTTATGTACAAATGACATCCTGTCTAAACATAAGTCAGGCTTCAGAAAGAAACACAGCACCATCACTGCCACAATGAAAGTGGTGAATGACATTACTAGTATTTTAGATAAGCAGAGTTGTGCAGCTCTGTTTATTGACCTTTCTAAAGCGTTCGACACCGTTGATCATCGCATCTTAAAGCAGAGGCTACTCAGTATTGGCATATCCAGCCTTGCAGTGGGGTGGTTTGTGAACTACCTCTCTGAAAGGTCCCAATGTGTTCATTTTGATGGACTGTCTTCTGAGTGGTTAAACATTTCTAATGGTGTACCACAAGGTTCTGTTTTAGGACCACTTTTATTCTCCATATATATTAACAGCGTAGGTGATAATGTGAATGAAGCTACTTTACATTTTTATGCGGATGACACTGTGATGTATTGTGCAGGTCCCACCATTAAGGAGGCTGTTGTTAAATTACAGGCTGTTTTTAACACTATTCAGACTCAGCTCTCTGAATTAAAGCTTCTTTTAAATGTGGATAAAACCAAGGTAATGCTCTTTTCAAAAGCAAAAAAGACACCAGAGCCTGTTTTAGATATTGTAACTACGCAAGGAAAAAAACTTGAAGTTGTTGCCTGTTACAAATACCTGGGTATCTGGCTTGATGATTGTGTCTCTTTTAAACTTCATGTCAATAACCTGCTAAAAAAAACTGAGGGTTAGGCTAGGTTTCTTCTACAGGAACAAGTCCTGCTTCTCGCTTGAGGCCAGGAAAAGGCTCTGTGACCTTTTTACCTGTGCTGGACTATGGGGATCTGGTCTATATGAATGCACCTGCCAATTGCCTGGTCAAGTTAGATGCTGCGTATCACAGTGCACTGAGATTTGTGACAAACTGTAAAGCATTAACCCATCACTGTACCCTGTATGCAAGGGCTGGTTTGCTTTCACTAACTGTACGGAGGCTCAGTCACTGGTACATTTTTATATACAAAGCCATTTTAGGGAAACTTCCATCTTATATCTGCTCCCTGATCTCACGGAGAATTGTAAGTGGCTACTGCCTGAGATCGAATGCTGTGGTTTTATTAAATGTGCCAACTGCTAGGACTGTCTTAGGGAAGACAGCTTTTAGATGCGCAGCTCCTCTGTCTTGGAATAGTCTGCAAATTAAATGGAAACTGAACAATCTGGTGCCACTAAATGTTTTTAAAGCTCGGTTGGATGCTACTCAATCGGAAGCTATTGGTACCCGTTTATGTGGATAAGTTTGTAAAGGATGCTGTATGATGTCTTTTTGTTGTTCCGTTTATGTTTTTATGTTTCATGTGGAATTACTTGAGCAGGTCTTCCTTGGAAAAGAGATCAATGATCTCAATGGGATTTTATCTGTATAAATAAAGGTTTGAAATTAAATTAAATGAAAGGAAGTCGGCCATTTTCAAGAATGTGCGTTTTTCATGCATTTTAAGGACATTTTTGCAAACTCCTCCTAGGGGAATGATAGGAAAAATTCTAATCCAGGACAACTTCAGCCCCTATCCAATATGATGCTAAATTGTGAAGCCACATTTTTATAGCTCAATCATGGAGGTCGTAAGCTAACAGCGAATACACCATTTTTAACGATTTACATGTCGCAAATTACTCCAAACTACTCGCATATAGTTTTTCCGATATTCACGAAACGCTGTATACACATTGCTCTTATGATTGCACACATATTTCAAATTACCTTCTATTAGCCTCGCCCCCCAGGAAGTCGGCCATTTTTTTAAATGTGCGTTTTTCATGTATTTTAAGCATATTTTTGCCAATTCCTCCTAGGGAAATCATCGGAAAAATTCCAATCCAGGACAATTTAAGCGCATATCCAAAGTGATGCTACTTTGCGAAGGAATAGTTGATCGCTTGAATGTGGAGCTCGTAGGCTAACGGAAGATGTACCTTTTTTGACCATTTATATGTCTACTGAGACCCGCCTGTCATGCCCGGCACATCAACTCTCTCACACACACCTACACATTATACAACAAACAGTTGTAGAGCTGTGCTTTGTTGACATAAGTCCAGCCATGCGTCACGCCTCTTTTAAACATCACTGTTGGCTGAAATCGACCCCGGAGAATACATCAGTGTATACATAGCTCCTCTAGAGACACTCCTCTCTCCTCTAAATCAGTGTATCCTCGGTTATAGCTCCTCCAGAGAGATTCCTCTCTCCTCTACATCTTTGTACCCTCGTTATAGCTCCTCTAGAGCAGGGGTAGCCAACACGGTGCCCGCGGGCACTCAGTCGCCCGCAGGGGCAACGTGAGGCGGCCGCCGGGCACGTTCTAAAAATAGCTCACCAAGAAAATCCAAAATGTATAAAATACACAAAACAAAAAAGGAAATGTAATTAAAAGAATCTACCCTATGCATAAACAAAACCTAAATCATAGCGAACTCTATCTACTTACTACAACTCTATATATCTATCTAACACCCCTCCTCCCCCCACTCCCACAATGAATATCGACCAATCACGTTCTTGCTTGATTTGCGGGACCAGCGTTGCAGTCGGGAAGAAAAGCAATGTGGCACCTCCCCGCTGATTTTCCTTCTGGCAGAATCGACACTACACATCATCCCCATTGAACACAGCCTAGTCATGCCAGTCTATACAACACATGAGGGGCAGAGTTTTACTCTGTGTGTTGTAACTTGCATATATTTGTTCCACTTGACGCACACACACGCATGGCGTAATCTCCAGGGGAGACATGTCCCCCGCTCTTTTCGAAATCCCGTTTGTGTCCCCCCACTTTACAAATATGTTTATTATTTTTTAACGCAAGCCGTCATCGCCACGGAGGAGCACACAGCCTGTGTGTGTGTGTGTGTGTGTGTGTGCTCACGCGCGCGTGCGTGCGTGCGTGTGAGTGAGAGAGAGCACCCCATTTATCTATTTAATATAGATAAAGTAAGAAATCACTCCAATGTGTACAATAGGACAGTACAAAAAACAGTTTGAAAGGGGAGTGATTAGTAAAATATGCATAAATAAAAAGAAAGAATGCTAACTAGGTAACATAATATAACAATAAACAAGTTTAAATTATTTGTTATTGGTTGTGATAAAGATGTTTGGATTATTGAAAAGTATACAGCTCCCTTTCATCTGAGTGTTGAGAGCTGTATCCATAAATTCATGTTGTGCTCAAAGTGCTCCAGATTGATGCTTTTCACTTCAACATTTAAAAAAAAATCTTCCCGGGGGAGCATGGACCCCACTAGAGGAGGTGAGGTCCCCCCTGGAGGATGTGAGGCCCCCCCTAGAGGAGGTGAGGTTCACCCCCAAATAAAGCAGGTTAAAATAATTAAATTGCATACATGTTCTTTTAGTAAACACTGAAAACGGGTCCCACAGACCCAAACAGCACAAAAAGGTTAAAGGTAAGCATATAATAATGTTAAAATGTGCTAAATATATACACTGCAAAAAACAAAAAAGAGAGGAGTAAAAGTAGCCCCCGACTTGTTTTATTTTTAGAAAGTAGCCCTCATCCTAAAAAAGGTTGGTGACCCCTGCTCCAGAGAGACTCCTCTCTCCTCTAAATCAGTGTATCCTTGGTTACGGCTCCTCCAGACAGCCTCCTCGATAATCGATCCTCGACGAGCCTTTAGAGAAATTTGTTTTCCTTTGAGACGGCGCGCCGGCATCCGTTTCCGGGTCGCTGCCGGAGGACCTGGGACGCGAAAATTATAGATGCGCGTCTGCTTGAAGCGGGGAGGGCGTCCGGCTCATCACGGTGCGCACTTCTGTGACCGCAGTTAATTATTATTAATCAAAAGTGGAGTAGCCTTTTAGGCTTCTAGCCTCCATTTTATTTGCTGTTAATATTTATTTGGTTTTGTTTGTGTTTTTCTTGCGTTATAATAATATTTATTTCTCAAACAACTTATCAACAATTATTAAAAATACCTTTAAAAAGTGTTTCATTGTGTTGTGTAAAGTGATTTAACAGTTAGTACAAACAGTTTTACCTAAAGGGGACCTATCATGCAAAATGCACTTTTGTACGTCTTTCATACATGAATATGTGTCCCCGGTGTGTCAGGGAACTCACCAAGTATCAGAAAACACAACCCTCTCTCTTTTCCTCCATACCCAAATCTCTAGAAACGGGGCTGCAACAGATCTGATACAGACTGATACAGATTTAAATGTCTGACGTCAGGAACGAGGAGCTCCACCTATATGGCCAACTCTCCACCTATCAGGGGAATGAGAGGTTGGGCCACGGCCGGCCATTGCCGCTCGAAAGCACTGGAGACGCTGTAGTACATATGCCAGGCCTGTAAGTGGTCCTGTAGTTTGCCACAAAAGCAGCGAAGAAGACTTCCCACGCATGGTTGCCCTACTGTTTATTCTCCCCTGTGGCTCTTTTTCTCCCTCCGTTTGCTCCTGTAATTCAATGCAATCCCTCCCCGTCGAGGCAAGCACTGTAATTCTCTCCGGTTTGCCACCAGCAGATGACAAACACCCACCTCTCCGCCTCTTCCAAGGGACGAGGGGACCGTGCTGCAGAGTTTCAGTTAGATTTGTTTTCGCCGGTCAACATGTCCGTTAAAGTTTAAATCTTCCGGACAAAATTCGAAAAGTGCCGGTCAAAGGTCTTCTTTGTTATTTATTGAGCTTTAAAACAAATGAATAATGACTCTATATAATCATATAAGAATAAAACACGGAGGACGGAGATCTTTTTTTCTCTCCCTCTTCTGACAGCCCAGCAGCTGATCTCAAAGCACGCTCCCCTCTTCTGCAGGGGGGCGTGGTCAGCTGCAGCTCATTTGCATCAAAGCTACGTCACAGAATCGGCCCCAGCAAAAACAGGGCTGGAAAGAGCAAATAGAGCAAAATGATGCATGGCTAAAATGCAGGATCTGTTTGGTATTTTGAAAAAAAAACTATATTTATATAGTTTATATAGGTATGGCCCTACAATATATTGTTCAAATATAGCATGATAGGTCCTTTAAAGTGAAAAGAGAGAATGAGTTGCTGACACAGCAGGGGGGGCGGGGGAGGGGGGGCACAGACAGGAAGTGGACCTGACTAGTCAGCTTCTCCTTTGCTGACTTTGTTTCCTAAAGGTCACAGCTCACACAGCAACTACAAGGTGATTAACACAAACTGGAGGAACAGAATGAAAGCAAATCACTACAATAGTGAAAGCTCAGTACCTGATGGGGGGGTCTTCCATTTAGGTCCCGCCTCAGCCTGCCTCCTATTGGTCGAGGGACAGTCAGCTGATAGGAGGAGAGATGTTCTGTCTGCTGAGTCTCTGCAGGAGGGAACAGAAAGTCAGTGTACATGGAAAGTCATCTGAAAATAAGCTGTCAGATAAAGGGTGTAAAGAGAGTATCTCCCCATAAAATGTTGTGACGAAGACATAGAAAGCAGCTGAAAATGGAAATTCTGAAGTACCGCAAATCTCACTTTGTATTTATTCTGCTAAAGGCACTGGAAAACTTCAGAGAAAAATATAAGAAAAAGCAAGACACACAAAGGAAAACTCTATTTATACGTTATTTGACTGAAAAGGTTGCCGGGAGAAGAAAAATGTACTTGTGTCTGTGTGTGTATAAATTAACAATAAAAAGAGACAGTCTGTCAATTACAATAACTTCACAACTATACCAGAGAAGCCATTTGTATACAACTTTAACTTTGTGTCTTTTGTGCGACTTTGAAAAGCAGTTTGTGGTTGTGGTTCCACTTCCTGTAAGTTGTTGTGTTAATCTGCAGGAAACTAAGTCATGAGTCTGTGACATGGGTGTACAAATAATACTGGTCACAGTGATAGAAGCAGGGCCTCGTTCAAGTTGCTCAGTGGTGCATGAGGCCATAATGCCTCGAGTTCCAAGGGCAGCCCAATTTAGAGATCATTTGTGTCCAATTAAATTCCTTGCCTAAAGATTTGCACCTGGTTGGTCAGGACGTCCAGGTAGCGCTCTAACATTTTTTATTTGTTCATGCAGAGACAGTATGAGTGAATATGAACCTGAAGATAAGCATAAAGCTTGTCATGCTTGTCATATTAGTCAGAACATAGTTAGCTTAGCTGAGCATAAAGACTGGAGGGGGGGGGACAGCTAGCCTAGCCCTGTCCAAAATGGTACAGCCAGTCAGGCATGTCTGCCTGTGTGTTGCTTTGTTCGTTGGACACTAAGTGTTTTACAGTTTGTTTTGTTCCGAGAATCAGTTTTGTGGGAGTGGTTGAGTCAAGCTGCTGACAGAGTCAGAGAGCCGATCAGAGGGCGAGCTGATGTAGGCCGGGACACACACACTCACTGTGGTCCAGATATAGTGCTGCTCTCTCATTATCTCTGCTTCTGACTCATTATCTCTTTCAGTGTGTTATCAACATCCACATTACTAGAATTTAAAAAGGTTAAAATACGTGTCAATGCTATCTGAGACTGAGCTAAAGACAGAACACATAGTTAACAGATTCATATTGTGTCGAAAAAAGTGTGTACTAGCTCTGATCTGGAGTAATATAAGATTATCTCCTGTAACTGGATAGAAGAAGAAGAAGAAGAAGAAGAAGAAGAAGAAGAAGAAGAAGAAGAAGAAGAAGAAGAAGAAGAACTTTTATTAATCCCCCGAGGGGGAAATTCAGTTTCCACTCTGTCGTACACACACACACACACGTTTTTATACAGGTACACACAGTACACACTTTTTACATCATGCACATACATATACAAATACACAGTTATATGCACACATGCACATGCAGTTGAGAGGTCAGAGCGGAGGCAGCCAGTCTAGCCGGCGCCAGTGAGCAGTTGGGGGTTAGGTGCCTTGCTCAAGGGCACTTCGGCAGTGGCCCAGGAGGTGAACTGGCTCCTCTCCAGTACCAGTCCTCCACACTCTGTATTTTTGGTCCGATCGGGACGTGAACCAACGACCCTTCGGTCCAAAGTCCAGTTCCCAACAGACTGAACCACTGCCGCCCCTAGCAGGACTTTCCCTACTTATTCTACCTACTTGTATATCATTCTTCCCCATGCTTTTCTCAAAATGAAATTGATAATCAGCTACCAGTACTGTGGGCATTCATTTGAACTCAGGTTTTAAATTGCATTTTCACAGTTGTTCTGGATGAGTGTGCTGGTATTTAAATGTTGATATGTCTGTCGGTTTATCCGTATGTGATGATGTTGCATGTAAATGAATATTTGGAAACACACTTACTGCTGATCTTGACTCAAAAACTTGGAGATTTAGTGGATTAAAAGCAAAATCCATACATTTTAAATAGGATTTTCTGAACATCTAAAATGTAACATCGTAATAAGACATTCTTCCCTCTTTCTAATCCCTCTGTTACATAAATGATGTGTTCCAGCTCTGCCAGCTTAGCTGCTGTTTGTTTGTCTCAGATGAAAGAAGCCTTTGTGATTGTGTAGCCGTGTGTTTGTGCGACCTGTACTTCTGTTCGGTCGTTCAACTCTCAGTATTTGTCTGTCTGTGTTTATGAGTGTGTCTCTTGGTCTATCTTTTTATCTCTCTCTGGCTATTTTTTATATATTGTGTCTGCCTCTTTATATATAATAGTTTTTAACTATTTCTTAAACGTGGATACAACTACAGCTGCAGATAGCAGTAGTTATAATCACGTTTAAGAAATAGTTAAACACTAAAGCAGAGTAGAGATCACGTCTGGATATACTGGTTGTTTACGAAAGAAAGATTTACAGCACATAACTCCCTCGAAAACCACAAACTGTTTTGTTATTTTCCATTCGCCTGTCTCTCAGTGGGAGACAGGCCTGTCACCTCAGCCTCCACCCACTCCACCTCCCTCACACCCTCTGTCAAACTGCTTCTTCCTACTTTTTCTCTCAGTTTTCATATCACTCATGTAAAAGCAAAACTGGCTAAAACTATCGCAATATTGGGAAAAGCCAGATACATTCTGGACTACAACTCATTGCATACTCTATATAACACACTAATATTGCCATGTCTGATTTACTGTGTGGAGATGTGGGGAAACACGTACAAAACCAACCTGCAGCCGTTATGCACATTACAAAAAAGGGCTATAAGAGTTATCAATAATGTTGGATATCTTGAACACACTAATGTATTGTTTTTGAAGTCACACATATTGAAGTTCACTGATCTGGTTACATTTAAAACGGCACAAATCATGTACAGAGCCAGACATCATCTACTTCCTAGGAAATTAAAAACATTGTTTGTAGACAGAGAGGGTGGGTATACTTTGAGAGGAAATCTACATTTGAAACAACTCAAGGTCAGAACAACTCTGAGAAGTATGAGTTTAACAATCTGTGGGGTGATTGTATGGAATGGTTTGGAGCAGGAGTTCAAACAAAGCACAAGCATAATTCAGTTTAAAAGGATGTACAGAAACACTTTTTTGGAAAACTATGAGAATGAAGAAAGGTGATTGAAGATGAGAAATGATTGTATATGTATGTATAAATGTAAATGTATGTAGGAATAACTTGCATAATGATTTAAAGGACAATCATTGATCAAGTAAGGGGTGGGAATTAATAAGCATTTGCTTCCTCCTGCTCCCTTTCGGACACACATGATTTATTATTATTATTAATATGAAGATTTTTTTTGTTTTTTTGTTGAATATACAAATTATTACTATGAATGTGGATAAATACTGTATTATAACAATACGGTATTCTGTTTTTCACATTTGTTATTTGTTATTTTTTAATCTGTTCGAAATAAAGACTGAAAGAAAGAAAGAAAGAAAGAAAAAGAGGTCACTTGAGGTCATCCTGAGGTTAGACCACTGATCTTATAAATTCACACCAGCAACAAAACCTGCAGACACTGTCTATGGTGTATTTTTGCTTTTTACAAGATCTTTCTATACACACACACACATTCTCAAAGATCAGAATATATTCAAATTATGTTCTGCATTAGTGTGTAAATAAATGCTGCTATATTTGTTTGATTTTTATTTGTTGTCTTCCAGTTTTATATTGATCTCTGCTGGTCTGACACTCCAGTAAAGGGGCTCTGTTCTGCTCATTCTCAGCTTCATATCAGTATTTAGCAGAGGTGTGGACTCGAGTCACATGACTTGGACTCAAGTCACCAATTTGATGACTTTGGACTCGACTTGACAAAATCACAAAACACTTGCGACTCGACTTGGACTTGAACACAAATGACTCGGAACTTGACTTGGACTTGAGCCTTCTGACTTGAGGTGACTTGATACTTTAATATAGGTCTCCAATACGCCGATCGAGAGATGAGAATCTTCAGCCGCTTCTACTCTTGCTGAGAATCCTTGCAGGCAGGGGCGTGTCTTTATTTAGCTGGGCCACCATGCGGCCAATCATATGCGAGGACACACTAGGATCATACCATTATGTGAAAGAAGGGTGGGGGACAGACGCTCCAAAGACAGCAGGTGTAGTGGTACATGCCAGCTACACAGAGAGACGGGGAGCTGGAAATGAGCGAAAACCGAAAAAATAAGCAGCGTCTGGCTGCTTTTCAATGATATGGGAGAAAGCAAAGCTGAATGCAGGATTTGTAAACTGAAAATAACCTTCAGAGCAGGGTTTTGTTTTGGTAACCACTCCATTATTGTCAGAGGTGGGAGAAGTTCAGATCTTGTACTTGAGTAGAAGTACCAGAGTGTAGGAATACTCGGTTTCAATAAAAAGTCCTGCATTCAAAATGTTACTCAAGTAAAAGTACAAAAGTCTTATCATCAAAATATAGTTAAAGTGTTCTTAGAGCCCGTCTCGCTGCACATTATCCCTTGCATAAAGATAGATTGTGGGTCCCTTACAACATGTTGTACACAGTGGAAATAAACATTCTGGTCACCTCAACATCAGGGATCTTATCCATTAAACTCCTTCTGAATCAAACCGTCACAGTAGCCTTAACTTACTGATCCCTCTTAAAATAGAAAAAAACACGTTACTTTACCAGCAGAGAGAAAATGGATTATTAAATTATTAATGTGACTAATAAAGAGCAGTTTAATTATTAAGTATTATTCTGTTGATCGATGTCATTACATTTGGTGAAAAAGCACATAATGACTTGTTTAAGACTCGTTTTGTCAAAGTTTAGGACTTGGACTTGACTTGAACTTGCCCATCCTGACTTGAGACTTGACTTGGACTTGAGCGCAAAGACTTGAGACTTGACTCGGACTTGCAAAACAATGACTTGGTCCCACCTCTGGTATTTAGTGTCTCTCCTGGGACATGTCTCCATGCTCTAATGTTCAAAAAGCTCTTTATTTTTCTCATACTGCCTGTGCTGCAGCACCTCTTTTCACCCTCTGTCTGAAA
The DNA here is from genome assembly GCF_902827115.2 of Pseudochaenichthys georgianus. Classification (NCBI taxonomy): domain Eukaryota; kingdom Metazoa; phylum Chordata; class Actinopteri; order Perciformes; family Channichthyidae; genus Pseudochaenichthys; species Pseudochaenichthys georgianus. The sequence goes on along the minus strand of NC_047511.1, from coordinate 3,240,535 downwards.
CCAGAGCCCAGTCTGCTCTGATTGGTTAGCTGGCCGGCTCTGTTGTGAATGGTCAACAACTTAGAGATGTCCCGCCCCTTAGCCACGTACAAGATTTTGCAGCACTAGCCAATAGAAGCACGAGTGTTAGATAGTGATCATTATGTTAAACAAGTAAACAAAGAGGCGTTTCAGGGAGTGGGGGAGTGTGTGGGAGAGAAACTCCATCTGGAGGGAACACAGGGATTTTAGCCTTTGCAGGGCACTAAAACCTATAAGGCCCGGACACACCAAGCTGACACCAAAGAACTGACACAGACGGACCCCCGACTGTTGTGTCGCCTCGCGTCTCTGCGTCTTGGCCATGTGTCGCACTGGAACACCTGTTTGCTGCCTGCGATCTGCGATATACGGAGGCCTGCTCCCACCTGTAGAGGCTGTACTGGAGAGGTGTTTACCCCGGAGTCGTCGCGGAGAGACGGAGTGGATCCACGCTTCGGGCTTGGCCTGCTTCCACCGCGCGTGTGCTGCTGTACGCAGGAGGATTTTACCACCGCTGGGGCCTGCTTTCCACCTGTCCTGGTTCTGCTGTTGCAGAGGCCTGCTTTCACCTCGGGGATACCACGGAGGGACCGGAGCGCTTCCACGCTGCTGTTTTCGCCTGTCCTTTGCTGCTGTGCTGATTTTGCTCCAGGAACATCACGGATACTGTGTGCTGGTCTTGGAAAATGGCCCATATCGGGATTCTACTGTGCCTGTTAACTGTTTTGGACTATGAGAAGATCTCTAGTCATTCTGAGAAGACTACTGGATTCAGGTCTGTTCTGCCACCCGCAGTGGGCATCCCCTGCAAAGGTTCGGATGTGTTACACAAACAATTACCGGTTGCCTTGTCACAGTCAATCTGCTCGACAAAATATGTTTGTCTTTTTTATTTTCCTGCGATGATGGTTCTTCAGGACTGCTTCTTAAGCTCTAATCACACTCTCACAGACTTTTCCGGTGTTTCTAAATTAGATGACAATGTATGTGTGTCATTTAAGAGGAAAAGATGCCTGGTTTTTTTGTTGTTATTACTGTCAGGAAATGTACAACCAAACCCTGGTCCGCCCAGTAGTAATAGTCAGATCACTACTCCTGCTGATTTTAAAGCTAGGTCTGGGTTGGGCTTCATCCACTTGAATGTGCGCAGTCTGTTAGGTAAACTAGATTTTGTCCGTATCTGGGCAAAATCGACTGACGCTGAGGTCATTGTTTTATCACAAACATGGCTAAACAAATCTATTTTGGCCTCTGACATTGCCTTAAATGGTTTTAATGTGTATCGTACCGACCGGCCTAATAAAGGTGGTGGCGTTGCCATTTATGTTAAGAATAAGTTCAGTGTAACCACATTAGTTTCCAAATCGATCAGTAAGCAATTTCAATTTTTAGCCATAAATATAGAAGTGGCAAAGGGTCAACAGGTCATGGTGGTGAGTTGTTACAGACCCCCCTCAGATGTCAAAGACTCCTTGTCTTCACTAGCAAATCTTTTATCACAACTAGACTACAAGGAAATAGTGCTACTTGGAGATTTTAACTGGGACTGGTTAACTGCAGTGTCAGAGGATTTTAAAAACCTTTGTATCTCATTGAATGTTACTCAGATTGTGGACAGTCCTACTCGCCCTAATATTAAGTCCCCTAATAAATCCTCCCTAATTGATCTCATTCTAACTAATGTTCCCCATAAATATTCATCTGTGGGAGTATTTGCGAATGATCTGAGCGATCACTGTGTTGTAGCCACAATTAGGGACACTAAGGTCCAAAAGGTTAAACCTCGCATTATCATCAAGAGAGACAAAAAGCATTTTGTGGAGCAGGGTTTTGTGCATGATCTGTTTGGGTTTGATTGGGGTAAAATCGATCTGTGTGCTGATGTGGAAACCGCATGGTCTTATTTTTATCTTGGTTTTATGGAGATCATTGATAGACATGCACCCCTGCGTACATTTACAGTAAAGGGACGAGACAATCCTTGGTTTTCTGCTGAGCTGTCTAGTCTCCTACATGAGAGAAACAAGGCCTGGGCAAAGGCTAGGAAATCAGGCTCAGAGATAGAGTGGCTGCGTTTTAGGCAGGTAATGAATAGCTTCACTTCAAATGTCAAAAGTGCAAAGTCGAAGTACTATCTGTCAGTTACCACAGAAAACCTAAATAATCCTAGGAAATTTTGGAAAGCAATAAAATCGATATCAACCGGCGATATCCCAAATGAGCTACCTCCGTGCCTTACCACAGCATCTGGCTCTATATCGGACAGGGCCACTATGCTAAATTGCTTTAATGAGCATTTTGTGTCCTGCGGTTCTATGTTTGATTCTGTGACTAACTCTGCTTCTGTGAACACCCCAATCCGTGACTCAGAACAATGTGGTCTGGAAAACCCTTTCAGTTTTACTCCTTTTACTGTCAATGTTGTTCATGAAGCTTTATCTAAGCTAGATCCTAGGAAACCGGCTGGCCCGGACAACTTAGAATAGGGGTCTCAGACTCCATTTCCCTGGGGGCCGCTGGACGTAGAGTCTGGGCACGTCTGGGCCGCTTCAAGTATTCCACAAAAAATGTATTAAAAAATACAACATTAACAGTTCTTCAACATCTTCTTAACATGAACGGTTATTCACAACATAACTATTTACAGTTGCTCTTGCCTACTCCTTGCTGGTAGAGACCTGGCAGCGCTTCCTCTCACACAGCTGAGCCACATTTGGTTTGAGGGAGGAAGCAGTTGAAACCCTTAGTATGGCTTGAAGATGTTCATCAGTAAGTCTGGACCTGTACATTGACTTATTGAAGTTCATGGCAGAGAAGAGCTGTTCACACATATATGTGCTCCCAAAAAGGCACATGGTCCGCTTGAACATCCTGGAAAGCTCAGGGAAGGAGGGGGGCGATTCTCTCATGAACTGTCCAAACTTGTCTGCTTTCCCATTCACTTCCCTGAACTTGGCTTTGAGCTCAGAATTGCACTGCAGGTCAATGAGCTCCATTTGAAGCACACCAGGGGCATTTTCCACATCAAAGGAGAAGGGGTCTGCAAACATTTGGAAAGTGGCTCTGTGTGTCTTGAAGTCTGCAAACCGCTGATCAAATTCCTCCTGTAGCTTCACAATGGCATCAACATACTTCTCACCACTGAATGCTGTGCCCCTGTCCATGAGAGCCTTGCATGCTGGGAAATGGCAGAGGTTTTCCTGAGGGAGCTGGGCTTTCCATAACACCAGTTTTGTAGAGAATGCTTTGACATTGTCATATGCTGCACTGACAAGCTGGCCCTGCAACTTCTTATTCAGTGCATTCAGCTCCTGCGTGATGTCAACAAGAAAAGCTAAGTCCATGAGCCATTTGGGATCACTCAGCTGGAGAACAGCCATCCCACCCTTCTCCAGCATGAATACTTTCAGTTCTGTTCTCAACTCAAAAAACCTCTTATTACTATTGCAACAAATGTGTTAATTTTCTTCATTATTAGTCGATATTTTTTGGACGAATGCTCCGGGCCAGTGGTTACAATGGTGGGGCCAGTGACAATACAATTCCACCGGCCCGGAGGGCCAGTGGCTTTTTACCCTTAATGTCTACCCCTGGCATGACATAGCTGGTGCTAAAAGATTTGATAGGGTTTTTTCATATGATATCAGTATATTCACTCTTGCTCAGCTGTGTACAAAAGACTAGAACTACTAGTAAAAATATGTAGAAAATCTTAATCCATCCATCCATCCATCCATCCATCCATCTTCTCCCGTATAAAAGAAATTCGCTAACAACTATAGATTTTTTTGTAGGAATTTTAAATAATCAAGACACACAGATAAAGAAAGGATATTAGTCGTAAGAATCTGTAATGTTTGCGAATTAATTGAAAAACCTCCATTGTTAACAAAATATTGTTCAGAAATAATAGATGAAAAAACCCCAAAATTAATTCAGATATTGCTAAAAATTTACCACATTGTTGATTTGACTCTACACATGAGATTTGCTGAGAATAGTAGATATAGAATAACAGGGATTTTTTTTCTGGGCAAAGCTTTAAGTGTGAAAGCAGATTCTATGCCTCTGAGCTGCAGATCTGTTCATGTTCAGTTAGGAGAGAAAAAAAGAGTGAGTCATCTGGGAGTGTCGTGTGTGTGTGTGTGTGTGTGTGTGCGTGCGTGCGTGCGTGCGTGCATGTTTTTCCTGTAAATGTAATCACTCGGTTTCATTCAGACTCTCTGGATGTGTTACTGTCTGTGGATCCTCAACTGACTGCTCAATGTCAATACACTCTAACATAAACACGTCAGCAACACACACAAATACACACACGCTGTCAGGCCTGAGTGTTAACCAGGGTTTACTTCCTGTCAGAGTGGGAGCTGCTGAAGGACTCGGCTGGGAGACACTAAGCTGCTTAACTCAACCTGTCTGAACGAGACACCGGAACACACAAGACCTGAACACACACACAAATACAACATCTGAAAAACACACACTTTCAAGAGCTTGGGGCTCAGTGGTCCTTGGAGACACAAACCAACAAATCTACAACTACGGCACAATGTTTAACCGATTAAAAAAACACTGTCAGTTTCTTTTGATTCTCACTTTCTTTTTAATCAGTAGAAGAACACTTTCTAAAAAACACATTTATTTGTGTCTGGCATTGTTAAAGAGAGCCCAGTCTGCTCTGATTGGTCAACCGGTTGGAGGTGTCCCGTATATCAGGGGTTCCCAAACTTTTCAGCCCTGCATATTTGATATTGAGGTAACCCAAAAGTGACCAAAAGTAATCAAAGATGTGAAACCGATTACATTTCTTAACAGATCATTTCAGTGGCAATTGGTTACAACTAGGGTTGGGTACCGAGAACCGGTTCCGGTTCGGAACCGGTTCCAAAATTTCGATTCCAACGGCATCATTTAGAAATGTGAATTTCGGTTCCGCTTTTCGATTCCTGAGGAAATGTTTCTCGCCGCTCTCCGTAGCCTACTGCATAACTGCAGCGGGGCGGGAAATGTAGTGTTGTATCTACATTTCCTACAGGGTAACCTGAGACCAGGGCCGGCCCGTCGCACTGGCATTATAAATGTTCGCATAGGGCGCCAGATCTGTGGAGGCGCTGCGCTGACAGCTCTGGGAGAAAAAATAAATGTTTTGACCGTTGGTGCTCATCCTAATTTTCGGCCTTGATGTAACAACATTCATAATTAAGTAAATGTAACACCCTTTTCATCCCGGTTACACTTTTCATTTGCCCTGTACGATGGGCGCTGCAAGTGATGAAAATGGGGGATGTTGGCTTATCTGGCAACCGCAGCTCACAGCCAAAGTGCACGTGAGCGAGGGAGAAAGGGAGGGTGCACTGGAACCGGCGCTGTTGTTATTAGCATCCGGTGCTAGCTGCTCTAACGGAAGAAGAAGATGTTTCTACAATGATGTGGAGGGAGAGTCCTCTCCAGTCAGACTGAGAGGCTGATAACTTCAGCTCAGTGAGGTAAAGGACTCTCAGTGTTTAGATAGTTCACTTTAGTCTAAGTTATCTCAGTGGGTCTCAAACGTTTTGACCACAATTTATGTAAACACATATTTCCAAGGCACTCTTTTATAATTATTGGGATAAAACAGGTTTGAAATCATTCCAATGTATACTATAGGACAGTAAACCAGACATATCGTTTTAAACTGGAGATAGAAAAATATGCATAAATAAAATAGTAAAATAAGATATGAATGAACAACAAAAATAAAATGCGTTACATGTAGGCTATTTGTTATTTAATTATTAAAATGTAAACCGATCTTTTTCATATGGGTGTTTAGAGTTGTACCCCCTAGATTTAGTCTCTAGTAATTCTGCGTGTGCACCAGATTGAAGCATTTTACTTCAAAATGTTCAAACATTTCTTCCCGGTATGCCTGAGAGGCAGATATGCTTGTTTTTCTCAACAAGAACTGTTCTTAAAAGTTGGACAGTTGCACTGTTGTAGCTTCAGTGGTTCTCAGGTTAAAGTTACATAGCAGTGAATATAAACAGACTGATTAATGTGAATATTACTTTAAACTAACCTGTGTAAAAGTTTCTCGAATAAATGTAATTTTTTTGGTGGAAGAAGCATGTATCATTTTTTTACCCTGCGCCTCAAAGAATCGGAATTGAGAACCGTTAAGAACCGGAATCGAAAAGTAGAATCGGAATCGTGGAAATTCAAACGATACCCAACCCTAGTTACAACGGCTCCAAACATTTCCATTCAGAGAAACACCCTGCTGTTTCAAAAAACACGCTAAATAAAAAAAACACAATGTGCCAAAACACATGCAAATTAAGAAACACATTCGACAACTAGCAACACATGAAAGTCAGTGTTTCCCCTATATACAAATAGCGGCGGTACAGCGCCCAAAAAAATGTGGATTTGTAGTATTTGTGTTACTGTATGTTCACTAAAGGTGTATTTTGCTCAATCTTGAGACATTGCCACTACTAGGCATCAAGAGCCTTTCTTGTGCTGGCAGAAACGTTATCCGCTTTCACACCAAGTACTTTGTCGTACTTAGTGACCAGCACTTAGTGCCAGCACTTAGTACGAGGGGTCGACCGATTATCGGCCTGGCCGATTATCGAGGCCGATATTCCGCATTTTACAGATTATCGGTATCGTTTTTTTTTTAATCAAATTGCCGATACGACTTTGGCTCTGATGCGGCCGTTTATCTGGCTGCAGTCACCACTGTTCACGAGCAATGTCCCACCCACAGCGCTATCTGATAGGCTATTACTGAAGTGTCAATCAACACTGAAGATGTTCTGAGCTGCAGCCAGCCAGAGGCGGGACCTTCTCAGATTACAGGCAGGTGCTAAGAATGCAGACAGAGGCAAGCAGCATCAGTGAGCGATGTTTCGAAGGTAAATCAGTTGAAAGCCGAAATTCAATAAACATCCCAATCCCCTATGCCGAAGTTGCAAAAACACCACGATCTTATGATCCAATTCTATCAGTTTCCCAGTTACAAAGGGACAGGGGGGGGTAGCGGAGAAACTGTGACGCGCTGGGACGGCTGCTGGTAGAGCCTCGCAGCAACTCTGCTTTCTGCACCACAATCTGGTGCTGCTGAATTTGGACTACTAAATGAGTGGAACTCAAATATCAAAAGTTCAGAACAAGTTTTAGTAGTTTTTATTTTATATTTTACTTCATTTACTTTACTCACTTTACTCAGGGTCACAGAGAGGAAACCAGTTTTAAGATGTTGAAAAGTTCATTAAACATAAAAAAAGGAATTTCATAGAAGTTCTGTTATTCTACATTTTGACACCAAGATTTTCTGATTTTACTGCAAATGTATATCGGTTCCAAATATCATTTATCGGTCTCCTTGATTACTAATAATCGGTATCGGCCTTAAAAAAGCCATACTTAGTACCCCCATGGAACTAAGTACAGATCGCGTTCACACCGGAATAAGTTCCCTGAGGGAAGATTACGCAAATGAAGCCGCTGACGTCACTTCTTCTTCTTCTGCTTTGGGTTTACTGGCAGGCCGCAAACCACTTCACGGCGTATACTGCCACTCGAAGTCCGGCCGGAAGTCGAGTTGGGGACTGGCTTCAGAGTAAATCGCCAAAACGCCGACACCTCATCACTCCACCGCTCCCATGTTTTTTTGTGTGTTGCCATAAGTTATTCTCTCTCCGTTAGTGCGCAGGGCTAATGCTAATGCTAATAATGCTAATGCCAGCAAACACAATGGCGGCTTCACAAAACTTTTCAGAGTTTTACGGGGCGTGGTTTGCAATTCGCCCAGCCAATCGAAATTGGTACTTTTTTTCTCCCCATGATAGTACCACCTCTCTAGCAGGCACTAAAAATGGGGGTAAAAGTTCTCGGAACTAAGTGGTCTTTTTGGTGTGAACTATTGGGAAAAGTACGGGTAAAAGTACTCCGGTGTGAACGTGCCTATAGAAACATATTGGCGGGGCGCACTTTGCACACGCAACAAAATTCATTCATTCATTTTTAAGGCATATAACAGAATATAACATTATCAGCAGTAACTAAAGAAACATTTAAGAACATTTTGAGAAATCTTTACGAAAACTTGCTTAACTCTTAAGGATAAGTTGAATATGTTTAACAAGGCTTTCAAAAAGGAGGAAGTGGCAGGATAGTGGGCGGTGTGTCTAATGTATTTCTTGAAATCAGAAAAACATTTTTTGTGTAAGGGAAGTAAGCCCCTGCAAGCAGTCCTGATGAATAAATGATAGACATTTTTGATATTCTCTTCTAAAAAAGTATCCGAGGTGCTGGTTGCTTCCTGAACACAACTCAATAAAGGAGTGGATACATATAGAAATGGAAAAGATGACAAATTCACTCTGTATTCAGAAGATTCAACTGCGTACAGTAAGGCCTTTACAGCCAGATGTTGTGAATGTATGAAGTTACTGAACCTGTAATGTTGTTATTTTTATAATTAAGCCCAATTTATAATTGTTTGGTAAGTCCCCCCTTGACATATTTGAAATTGCTCGTGTGTACACTTCACACCTCTCCCAAAATGTACAAAGTTACTACATTTAAAAAAACAAAAAAACTGTAAAGCAGAGGAAGTAATACTACTTTTGTCTTGAGGTATGTCTTGTAATTTATACTGCAACAAATGTACGAAGTAACTTAAAGTCTTGTGTTATGATTCCAGTTTGTTTGTAAAATAGTTTTTAATTGGTTAAGATTGCTGGTTTGTTTTTAGTGGATTTGGAAAGTTCTAAACCATACATTCAAAAGCAAGAACATATTAACTATATGTTCCGTATGCTGCTTCCTAGGACTCGGTTAAAGGTGGGGTAGGTAATTCTGGAGAAACCAGCTCGAGTGCACTACAATTTGAAAGTACACAACCGGAAAAAATCTGCCACTTCCTTCAGACTTCCTTACAGAGCCCCTCCTCCAACACACACGAACGCGCACATGACCAATGAGGGCACGAGATAAGTTTGTGCCCAGATGGAAGGCTGACAGGCAGGTAGGCCATCCAGTTATTTTAGCCGGCTCAGATGATTGGTCGTACTTTTTACAGTACCTCGGCTTCCACAGGTGACATTTTTTAATGTATTTATTGTCAAAGCATTTAATATATTCATTGCTATCGGGATGTTAAGAGCATTCCATGGAATATAACAAAAAGTGTATCTGAAGTGAATTACCTACCCCACCTTTAAGTTCTCGAAATAGGTTTATGATCAAATCGACTCATTTCTATTACACAGATGTGTACTAAGGACATCTCCTATCTACAATTCCTAATCCCGAGCCTCTGCAACTACTCCACTTGGAGCAGCTGTCAATCACAGCTGTTGATCACCATCATTGATTTATAGCTTGGTGAACTACCTGAAATGAGAAAAACTATCTTTGTCGTGTACCTTGACTTTTGAGTTTGACCTACGATGATCCAGTCAACATGGAGGGGCAGGATCTAAGATCTATTTCAGCCAGCCACCAGAGGAGTCCTGATGTTTTGGCTTCACCTTAGAGCCACTTGTAGTCTTTACTTTTTGGTGAATAAAGTTTTTAGATTTGTATTCCTCCAGATGGCGTTTCTCTCCCACACTCTCCCACCCCTGCCTGAAATGCCTCCACTGGAATCATTTGTTAACTTCTGTAACATAATGACATAACTATGTTACACTAGCACTTCTATTAGCTGGTGCTCCAACACATTGTATGTGATAGGCCAAGGGAAGGGACATTTCTAGAGCAGTTAACCAATCACATCAGAGCTGACCAGCTAACCAATCAGAGCAGACTGGGCTCTGGTTTCAGACAGAGGGTGAAAAGAGGTGCTGCAGAACAGGCAGTATGAGAAAGATAAAGAGCTTTTTGAACATTAAAGCATGGAGACATGTAGAGACACTACATACTGATATGAAGCTGACAATTAGCAGAATAGAGCCCCTTTAACGTCATGTGTTTTAGTCACGTTCGCATTAAAGAATGTAAGAAATGCAGTACTGCGCAGTACTGTCCACAACAGAGTAGTACAGTGTGTAATAGTGGACATTCCTTTAACATGTAGCACAGTATTGTATAATACAGTAACGTATAAACAGTGTTCACTCTTCTTAACCTCACTTTCTACCCTCCTCACCCCCACTGTCCTTTATACCCTAGGTATCCATCCTTTTCACCCTTAGTTTCATCTTCACCCTGACTGTCTTCACTCCTGTCCTGTCCCTCACTTTCTACCCTCCTCACCCTCACTGTCTATCCTCTGTCCACCCACATCACCCTATCTGTCTGCCCTCCACACACCACTGTGCACCTCACACATAGTGCTCCTCACCCTCAGTGTATTCCTCGCCCTGCTCCCCGCCACTCACCCCTGCAGTGGGAGCTTCCAGTCAGCAGCAACAGCAGCCAGCAGACCTCCAGCAGCATCTTCTTCTTCTTCTTCTTCTTTTAAATGTCACCGGGCAGCTCTGTCCTCCTCCTTCCTAGTCCTCAGCTTCTGCTTCTTCTTGTTATAATTATTATTATTGTATTTCACCCTGTTTTCTTCCAGTCGTTTCCCCCCGCAGAGCCTCATGCTAAACACCCCGGAGTGCTTTTCTTCCTCGGCCGGTCCATTAAGCTTACACTAGGATTTTAAATGTCTCGCTCCCGCCAGTCTTTGAGTTGTTTAACCCGTACTTTAACACACTGAGTGTGAGTCTCAATGTTTCCTCTGTGAAGCCGACAAGACTGTTTCGGTAAAGTATGTCCTCACCGTGTGGAGCACATATTTCACTCGACTGGAATCTCAAACAAGTTAACGGAAATATTCACCACTTCCTGTGACGTACTTCAAAATAAGAGTCTCAATAAAATAACAATGTACTGACAAAACTAAGAGTCTGAACAGTGTTGGAAGAATCACTCAGATCATTTGCTTAAGTAAAAGTACAATTATTATTGTCTTAACATACCCAATCAGAAGTAAAGTCCTGATTTCAAAATACTACTTTAGTAAAAGTACAAAAATATAAGCATTAAAATATACTTTAAGTACTAATTTTGCAGCTAAATGTACTTCAAATATCAAAAGCATAATAAGTGGCTCTTTTTACAGTATCATATTATTATGTTATCCTGTTTTCAATACATGTAAGAGCATTTCAGTATATAATCTGGTCAATGTGGACCACATAGATACTTGAAATACTGTGTAGAATAATAGATACTGATTATTTTGGATGTTAAAAAAAATAGCACAAGGCAAAACAAATTCAGGAAACTGTAGTTATTAAAAGTGTAAAAATGTCCCATGTGACTATTATAATATAATATTAATAAATATTGTTATGATTTGAACTGAATGATCATTTGTTTTGTAAAAAGTAAAAATAATTAGCATGCATTCACAATTACGCAGAGCTGAAAGGACACCTTCTAATTTGTGATTGAGTCCAACCAACCATTTGCACATTCACATTGTTAGTTATGCATGATATTATTGTCGTATGTTTTGCATGCAGAAACCTTGATTTGTAAAGTAACAAGAGCTGTCAGATAAATGAACTGCAGATGTAAAAAGCTGCATTAAAAACTCAAGTAATGTACAAGTGCCTTCTGAAGTGTTTAGAGTAAACTGTATAATGGCTATAAAACTGTGTTAGCAAAATGTATATAATAATTATTTTAGTGTTAGGTGAGTTTTTCTGAAGACTTTAATATTCATCTGCATGTTCTACCAATTAACACATCAATTATATTTATAAGGGCAATCGACAAAAATATTATATGTACCAACAATAATAATGATAATAACAATAGTCATAAAGATAAATAATAACTAGTTTATAACACAGGAACTTTTCTTTTTTGCCATAATAGTATTGTCAGAGCTTTTATTTTGAAGCCAAACTAATTACACCAGAAGTTATTGGCGCTTTGTTTTTACTCACGCCACAAAAGTAATCTCCAGCTGGTGTATAAACGAGTTGAGGGGGGGGGGGGACGACGACACTCATACTGCGCATGCGCCATTCATCGGACTGTACAGTGTAGCAATCCGAGCGCCCCCTTCTTCACATCATAATAACTTTATTGTGATGATCAAAAGGAAGGTGAAACTGTTCCGTTCACAGGTCGACCTTGGCTTATACATCGATGGCTTCACCCAAACAAAACCGGGAGGTCCCAATACTTTGATCAAACGCACCTAAAACTTTTCGAGCCATCAGCCAATCAAAGAGAAGAGTCAGTAATATATTAAATTGAATATGTATTTTCAAAGGGTGTATGGTTTGAACAGTACATTCACACCAATGTGAATATGCTTTTGGCATATTATATTATATATATTGATAAATGTGCTACGAAAAACAACAATTCAAAAAAAGACACTGGAGATATATAATTTTTCAAATGTATTTTTTATATTTAATTGCTATGGCCTTTTTGGAGTTTACTGCACCCCCAGGTGTTTTTTTTACATTACTATTGTTTTAATTTGTCAGTACATGTGTGTGTGTACTTGTGTAATGGTTTGTATGTACTGTACAATGTTATTCTAAGCGAATACAAACATTTAATTGTATTAAAAAAAAAGACTGAAGAATCACATGAATTGAATGTGTGAAGATAAATGAAGTTTCTCTAACATTGAATGAAGATACTGTTTTTACAGAAGTGTTTTAAATAGGGAGGTTTTAGTGAAAATACATAGTTGTGAGCATTAGATGGTTATAGACTTCAAGTATACTGCACTTGTTGAGAGTTCATAACTGGATGTTTTATTATAAATTAGTTTATTTGTTGTTGAATGCAGTACTTATTCACTTAAGCACCAAATATGTTGTACATATTTTTGTTAATAGTATAATTGTATTTTCTTTGTTCTTTTCTAATCATTTATTTTTATTTTCACCTACAATGTTTAAAATATCAAACAATACACCAAAGCAAATTCGGTTTGTGAAAATCTACTTTTAATAACTCTTGATCCATTATGTAGACATTTATAAATACATTTATGTATGCCATAGAATAAGGAAAATATTTGTAATGTGTTGTATTATCCAAACAAGGTGCTTTTCAATAAAAAGCTACCTGAACCCAGCTAGCAAAACAAATCAATAACTCAAACTTAAAATATAATTTGTACTTGAATTTCTCTTTGTTTTTAAAGACTTCACACAAGGCAACTACAAACACATTGTTGGTTTTGTTGTGCAAATTGTCCCAACTGTCTCATTTAAGGTTCAGGTTTTGTTTTACGTATCAGGATTGTTTTGTTAACTTCTCTGGCTCATCTGCCGGTACAGTTGGATGGTCATGAGCTGAACTTCAGGATCTCCAGGTTGGATGTCGATAGCTCTGAGGAAGCAGCTCAATGCGTCGTCAGGCTTGCCTTTGCTCTGGTACTCCTTCCCTCTCCTGACCAGGGCTTCGAAGCTCTCCTCCTCGGACAGGATGCCGTTACTGCTCAATTTGACTCCATCAGCCGTGCACTGATCCATTTGTTCGTCTGAGGCTAGCTCGGGCTCGCTGGTCGACTCCTCCATGTTGGTGGTCATTTCCTGTTCGGACTCCTCAACGTCATCTACTGACTCTGAGTACTCATCATCCTCCTCTCCTTGTACATCTGCCTCCTCTTCTTCCTCCTCCTCACTCTCTGTGTCAAGGGTGTCCTCCACCTGAAGCGCATCATGAGTCGAACCAGTGAGGTCCTCTTCTGCTGCGTCAGAATGCCTTTCTGAAACATCATCTTCTTCCTCCTCACTGGTCATTTCTTGGTTGTTTTTGATTTTCTCCATATCTTCGACGATGGATCGGCGTGAGGCCACGGAGGTGTTGCCTCCGACACTCTTTCTTGACCGAAAAGGAGTGCGGACAAATGACACCAATTTAGGTGTGGAGGCGCCAAGAACCTGAAAGGAATTGTCCAGGTGACTCTTGTCATCAACATCATCTTCATCACTGTCATAAATTACTGCTGCTCTTTTTTTCTTCTTAGTCACAATGGAGTTATCCATTGAATTGTCCATCACAGAGCTGTTGCCATTGAAGCTTTGGTTGACTGCTTTATGTTGTTTCTCAGAAAGAGATTTATTTATGTTAAAGCTCCCCTCCATCTGCAGCTGTGACAGCAGCTTCCTCTCCTCTTCTTCAGTTTCCAGATTATCCAGTTCATCGTGGTCTGAAAGCATGTCGCTATCTTCAAGCTGTAAATTGAAGTTGCCTCCAAAGGAATCAAGCCCTGTGCTGACGTTGGTTGATGCATCTGCTTTGAAGCTTGAAGTGGAAGCTTGCAAGACAGAAAGTCTTTTATTCTGCAGGGCTGTTAAATGTGAGAGGCCCAAGTCTGTCTTGGAATCGTTTGAGTGTGAGGTTTCGTTTGAAAGTTGTTTGTCTTCATCAACTGCTGTAAAATAGGCCATGCTGCCGTCACCTGCCGAATCATTAGCAGCCCCACACAGAGAAACCTCGTCTCTTAGTTTTGGATTGGAGGCATCTTCCATGTCACCCAATTCAGCATCACTGGTATCCGAGACCAGCCGAGACTCTTCAATCACCTCCGGAGGGGAGGATTCATCGGCTACCAAGTAACTCCTCTCCTGATTAACAGACACGTGTTTTAGAGAATAAAGGTTCTGCTCAACAAGCTTGTCCTGGCTTACTTCTACGACAGGATGTTCCTCTGACATATCCTCATCTGAAGTAAGATCAACAACATGGCCTCTCAGATTCTGTTGGCCGTCCTCCTCATCAGAGCCGGACTGGTCCAACTCTATCACGACTGGTGACCCGTTAGAGTTACTATCATGCTGTGGATAGGAAGGACTTGGTTTTGGATTTCTTGGTTTTTTCTCATGAGTCCGCTCTCTGATGTGGTTGTCCGCTGGTTGTCTGAGCCAGGCTGGTTCTGTGTTTGATGCCATTATGTCTGCCATCTGCATCGTTAACTCTGACTCAGCCTTCATCAGCTCCTGGGCCTTCTGCACTCTCCCTTCAATGTAGTGATGGGCCTCTTGGTCTTCAGGGTCATCATCGTGGTTGACATCGAGGGAAAACATGAGGTCATGGTCAGAGATCCCAAATATCTCCATGGTGTGGAGATGGGCAATGTGTTCGTCCAGTTCAGCGTCTGTCCTTCGGTTTCCGGAGTGCAGGGATTGAAGTTGCAGCTGAGTCGACGAGGACCTTGTGTCCTCCAGGAGGAAGAGCTCTTTCAACTCCTGCTTGCTGAAGTACCTAAAAGGGTTTTTCTTGTCCCCGGTATTTTGTCTAATGAGAGAGTCTTTGAAGACCTGCCTTCTGTAGATCTTCTCCTCTACTGTGCCGCAGGTGATCAGTCTGTAGACGACAACATTTTTGTTCTGCCCAATGCGATAAGCCCTGTCAACAGCCTGGGCGTCTGTTGCTGGGTTCCAGCTAGGATCGTAGATCACGACTCGGTTTGCTGCCGTCAAAGTGATACCAACCCCTCCAACCTGGGTGGTCAGGAGGAAGACAGAGTAGCTTTTGTCTGTCTGGAACTTAGTGATTAGTCTCTCTCTCTCTGCAAGCTGAATTATTGTGCCATCCAATCTCAATACTTTAAAGCCTCTGTTGCCCAGGATGCGCTCGATGATGTCGAGCACTTTCCTGAAATGAGCAAAGACAAGCGTGCGGTGACCTTCTTCTTTGAGCCTTTGGAGAAGTGCAAACAGAAAGACGAGCTTCCCTGACTCAGATATTAAGGTCTCGTCTGGAATGTTGGCGATGGTGCATGTGCCTGTCTCCACGTTATCATTCTGCTGACCTTGAGCTGTACTTTCTTCTAAGCCCAACTTGGCTATGGCTGCAGCAGAGAGCAGTCTTGGATGGTCGCACAACTTCTTCATTATGTTCAGTTCAGCTAGAGGTGATCTGGTTGTCATGAGCAGCTCCTTGATGTGGTCCAGTGAAAGGAACTGCCTGTAAATATCTTCCTGAACAGGACTAAGGTAAGTCCAGACAATTAAGTCGTTCTTTCTAGTCAGTGTTGGCATGACTGCCCCGGAGTCTTTTGGAGTATTTTGGACCTTGCCGTCCTTGGTCTCTGAATATTCCTCTTTACAAGGAAGTTGGCCTTTCTTATTGTTTTTCTGCACTTCTGCTTTTGTCCTGCGGAGGAAGTAGGGTTTGATTATGGCCATGAGGTTCTCAGACATTCGAGACCCGAGGGCCTTTTCCCCTGGAGTGGTGTCCTTTTCTCTGGCCCGGGTGATTGGGTTCTCATACTCCGTTTTGAATGTTTTAGCTGTGCCTAAGAGAGTCCCTTGGCAAGCAAAGTCAAAGAGAGCCCACAATTCCTTCAGGTTGTTTTGGACTGGAGTGCCAGTTAGGAGAACTCTGTTTTTTGAATGTATGGCGTGGGCACTTTTGGCTGTTTTGGTAGTTGAAGATTTTATCTTGTGTGCCTCATCTAGGATCATGTAGTCCCATGTGAACTCTTTGCCATTGTAAGATGACAATTGCTGCCAGTTATTTATAAGCATAGAGTACGTGGTGATGATAACACCACTTCTCCTCTGAATTTTCTCCAAATTCCTGGTCCTCTCCTTGATCGGACCGTGAAACTCCTTCACCCTCATGCCAGGAGTCCATTTGGCAAACTCCTTGGTCCAGTTTGTGATGAGAGAAGTTGGCATGACCAGCAGTGTGTGCTTAGCCAGCTCGTTGTCATACATGCTTGAGAGGAATGATATCACCTGGATGGTTTTACCAAGGCCCATGTCATCTGCTAAGATCCCACCTTTACGTCCATCTCTGCAGAGACTGTACAAGAAGGCGACTCCATTTCTTTGGTAGTCATAAAGCTTGTCATACAACTCTTTGAAAAGCATTAAGCCGCTGCCGTTAACATTCACAAACTCTTCATCTTCTTCCTCTGAGTCACTCTGAGCAAGAAGTTCTTCCATTTGCTTTATCCGGCTTTCAAGTTTTTGACTCTGGTGAATTTTGTACGCCAGTTTGAAAAACTTCAGCGCTTGGTTCATGTCGCCTTGTCTGGCAACATCTTTTCCCTCTTTAATGAATCTGGAAGAAAAAAGACAAGAACATCAGAGAATATTTAATTAAAAAATAAATGTAGTCTGAAGAAGAGCTGCTACTAAAGTATTTACAAATGTTAATTTCAATACCAGGGTATATGCAGGAATCCTGAAGTCAAATGTTATACCTTTTAAGACCTTTTTTAAGACCCTTTTCTTACATTTCAAGACCTCATCGCCACTTTGAGTTTTAACCGGTTACATTGGCGACACACTTTACGATATACAGTATTGGCTTGCGTCCTAAAACCCTTTTATAATCTATCGATTAGATTTATGAATCGAAAATTATAAAAGTAGGGTAGACATGTGGAGATTATCCGGCTGAACAGGTTTGTTTTCCACAGACCTTATTTCCAGCTATTTTCCAAAACCCTGTGGAGAAATCCCATTACTTTTTTGTCGAGGGAACCAGCAGCTTACTTCCTGGTTTTAGGACTCGTCACTGGCTGCACCTCTCAATATGATGCCAATATAAACAAGGTCTTCTGTCGGCTCTTTACATCAATGCCCACCTATGCTGACAAGTAAGTGAAGAGTAGAAAATATAAAGGTATTGGCTATAGGGAAATGTCCCAGCAGTTTAGGATAATGAAGGTTCTAACCTAATCTATTACATTTCTAACTCCTAATGACAGGAAGGCAGAAAGCGCATTATGCAAATAATAATACTCATAACCTTGAGAGCCTTGAAAGGCGCCTATATAAAATAAATGAATTATTAGGGTCTGAGACCTAGGTCGCCGAAGACCCTATTGAAATAAACCTGCGAAACACACCCAAAAACAGGGAAACCGACCGGCAAAAGCACAGAAAAGGTTCAGAAATCATGACGGCTGATGGGCCGTGCGAGCCCAGTCACGTGGGCTACGCAGATCTAGGGTGCGGAGACGAACCAAAAAGCCTCTTGGAGGGGTATAAAATAACGTACAGGAAGTCGGCCATTTTTTATTTGGTGTCGGAAAAACGCGATTTATTGCGTTTATCGTCCTCTGTACAAAATCTATCTTGTCCTAGGGACTTTATCCGTACGACTCGAAATTCGTCGGGTAGCGTCTCGAGACATGGGCAATTAAAAGTTATTACGGCATAGCCGTTATTTGCCAAAGTTCGCATTCGCTCGATACTAGGCGATCCCTCGCCATGGAACACGATGATGTCATAACTCAAACTGACAAGCTCAGAACGCCACCAAACTTCATATGACGGTTAACACTGCGGCCCGGAACAGCTCTAGGTCAAATCTGATGTTACTTAATGTGGCGTTACCATGGCGTTACCATGGCAACGGATCCTTCGTCATAAAACACGGCGTCGTTGTAACTCCAATGGACACGGTCGCATTGTCCCCCAATCTCCACTTTTATATCACCGGTCCATGCCTCAACAGCTCTAAGTGAAATCTGAGATCTCACCATATGCCGTTTCCATGGAAACACATCCTTCGCCAAAAAATACGATGTTGTGTTAACTCAATGGAAAATCGTCCAAACAGCACCAGACTATCATTAATGGGCCGGCCCTCAACAGCTCTATGTCAATTAGGGGATGTCATCATATGCCGTTGCCATGGCGACAGATCCCTCGCCATATATATATATATATATTGAAGTAGCTGTAGCTTTATCAACGATTGCATGGCATCAACAACTGACTGCCAATCAAATAAAGAAAGTACAATTCATTAAACAACAACATTTATTTGCAAATAACATTGAACTATACAGATATAGGCTACAGTAAAATACTGTGGATATGTGTAATGTTCCTCTCGGGCTGCATTTAAAAATAAAATAGACAAAATAGCTTTTGAAAATATGTGCATCTTAAAAGTGCTTAATTTTAGATAAATAAAATAAAGTGTAGCAGCAGCTTGAGTTCCCCTTTTTCTTTGTTAACCGTTTCACATCATGACTTAACAGTTTCAGACGATTATAGAACTAGTGCTGAACGATATACCGTGTCATGGCGATAACCGCGGTATACAATATATATATTGGGACGGGTGGCGCAGTGGTCTGTGCATCCGATCATCAGATCAAGGGGGAGTGCTGGGGAACTCCAGTTCGAAACCCGCTCCTGCCGCCACTGCGTCAGGCCGTTGGGCAAGACACTTCACCCGGATTTGCTCCTGTGGGTATTGTCCACAGTACATGTATAATACCAATGTATACTTGTAAAAGCGCCTCGATGACCTCGAGGCGTGAAGATGGACGGTGTGGCGCAGTGTGCTGTGCAATGATCATCAGATCAAGGGGTGAAACCCGCCGCTGCTGCGTCTGTAAAGCCGGTGTGTCCTTGGGCAAGACACTTCACCTGAACTTGCTCCTGTGGGTATTGTCCACAGTTTCTGACCATTGCATGTGTGTATTAGTGTTGCACGGTGTACCGATACTTGAAAGGTACTGCGATACCCTGCCGTTAAAAACGGTACGATTCCTCCGTTTCATTAGTATCGGTACTTTAAGAATGACGGGGAAAAGTACTCCCGTGAAAAAGCGCCGTTTTAATAAGAGCCGTGTGTGTTCAGCGCTCTGTTTCCACTCCCTGCACTGCAGCTGTGCCTGCAGTCCCGCTCCTCTCAAGCACGCTCTAATGCCCCTTTCACACCAGCGCCTTTTCAGCTCCGGCTCGGAGCTAGAGCCTGAAAAGCGCCGGGTTTTCCAGTTCACACCGGAGCTGCGCCGGCTCTTAGCTCCGGAATCCGCTTCATTTCCAGCTCCAAAAAATTGTCGGTCCAGAGGCAAGAGCTTTGGAGCTAAGAGGTGACGTCGCTTACGTCTCTCTTACGTCGAGGCGTGCAGGAAACTAAACCCACCTCCCATGGGTCGACTGTTATGCCTGCCTACAAGCAGTAGTGCTTATAAACACACTTTATAAAGTCAGGCAGCACTAACCAGGCTTCGTGTGATTCTGTTTATTTGTGCCTTACTTTGACCATCCGTTCACTGTTATCGATCATTGTGGAGAGAGGCAGACGTGTTGTTTTGTATTATTGCAGCTATCGGATTAGAGTAGTCAGTTTAGCTTCGGTTGCTATGCTAACATCACCCGTTTTATACCAGAGAAACTTTCATAACAGCGTTGTGATACCAAACAGTGTCAATTCAGACTGACACACATTCACTTAAGCTAAGGGAACTGGGGATATGCATCAGCTGCTTGTGTGAGTCGGACAGTGAACACTTTAGAGCGGCCGCTGCAGTGTGAGCTAACGGGAGCTAACGGGAGAATAAAGTCCCGTGGAAGAGCAGCACTGCAGCGGTCGGTAAATGCTGCAGAAACACATGAATAAACAATGAACCACGGCACTCTGGAGCAAAGCGTCAGGTTGGAGAAGTCGTTATTTAATTTATTCTGGCTTCGTGTGATTAAAAGCAACACGATCATCGACCCGACGCTGTTGTTGTTGTTGTGAGCTTCCGTTGGGGAGCAAATCAGCGATGTAAACGGTGACGTCATGACGCAGCAAGGGCAGCTCTGGGGCGCCAGTGGGCGGTGTGCACAGAGCGGGAGCTGAAAAGGGAAACCGGAGCTGAACCAGAAAAGCTCCCGCTCGGAGCTAGAAACTGAAAAGCGCTGGTGTGAAAGCCGCATAAGTCCCTCCCCTCTCTCGTGCACGCGGCCACGCGCTAGCTGCCAGAGCATGTGAGAAAACGAGAAGCATGGCTGCAAGTGGGAGTGCAACTGCCGCTGCGCCTCGGCTTGTTGACAAAAAAGACGCCAGAAGTCTGTGAACGGGCCGTTCAGGTGTTCAGAGCAGAGCTCCCTGTCGGAGCGCAGAGCGTGATGTGCACTAAAAAGTGTTTGTCGCAATATTATCGTTGAGCAAACTTAACTAGCAAACTAGCATCACTATCTGCTAACGTTAGCTTTAGCCTTCGTTTTCTATTCGTTTTTTTCATAGGCTATAAACGGAGGTGGTATAAGTATATATCTTGGACTTGAGTAAAAGTAGAAGTACCCAGATTTTGTACTTGAGTTAAAGTAGAAGTACCAGAATGTAGGAACAATCCTGCAATCAAAATGTTCCCAAATAAAAGTATTATCATCAAAATATAGTTAAAGTAGCGACAGTAAAAGTAGAAGTACTCAGGTTTTGTACTAGAAGCACCAGAGTGTAGGAATACTCTGTTACAGTAAAAGTACTGCATTCAAAATGTTCCTCAAGTAAATGTATTAAAGTAGCGACAGTAAAAGTAGTCATTGTTTGATTGGTCCATTTCAGAATAATATATATGATATGTTTTATAATGATTGATCATGAAAGTGTTCTCAAAGCTGGTGAAGGTGCAGCTAGTCTGAATGACTTTGTAGACTGCAGGGTAGCTGGTGGATTTACTCCAGGTGGAACTACAGTCTGATTTAACACTTGGTTATATTTCACATCATTCATCCACATCTGTGAAGTAACTAAAGGGATTAATACATGTAGTGGAGTAAAAGTACACCATGTACCTCTGAACTGTAGTGGATTAGAAGTACAAAGTAGCAAAAGAAACATTGAAATACTTAAATAAAGTATCTCAAAATTGTACCCAAGTAGTACTTGAGTTTATGGACTTAGTTACTTTACACCAGTGGCTATAAAGATAGAAAGACTAAGCCTTGCACAGAGGCATGAAAATACATTTTCAAAATGCTCAACAGTGCTGCCAAAATGTTAAACTCACTGCTACACAATTAAAATAAATGCTTTTATATATATATTTATATTAGATGTGACTCTTTGGCGTTTGTTATTATTACCTGCTGTTTTAGTTGTTCTGGCTGCTAAAATCATCTGTTATTCCTAATTGTAAAGCCAATATTCGGTGGGGTCGGGGGCTCGGATCCTTGTCACCTTTTTCATACCTGATGAGTTTGCATCCCTGATAATATTTAAGACTGTTTCCCTTTTTTTAAGAAAAGTATCGAAAAAGAATCGGAATCGCAATTTTTGACTTGGTATCGGTATCGAAACCAAAATGTTGGTATCGTGACAACACTAGTGTGTATATGTAAAGCGCTTTGAGTCATTGTAAAAGCGCTATAATAAATGTAAGGAATTATTATTATTATTATTATTATTATTATTATTATACGGTTTTATTCATTTTTTTTTAAAAATGCTAACGCACTTTAGCACAGAATTTAAAATAAAGATACCCTTATTACTTATCGAAACTGCACATACAATATATCCAATTAAAGCTGAGACTCAGATTATTTAAGTATAGTATCTAAGCGATACGATGTCGCAACAGGGGAAGCAAACCGACATCACAACACGTACCTTTTACAGGAGATCGTCTCACCGTAGCGGTCAATCTGATCAAAAGACGTGTTCAATGGCATCAAAACGAGAAAGAAAAACGCGGCTGAATCGGTTGATCCATAGGTTGATAATGTATCTGTGGCTTTGAAGCAATTGTTTGTAATCCATAATCCAATTTTTATGTAAAAATCGGAGCACAACAGTTAGCTGCTAATGGTAGCCACCAGAGTGTATGCAGCTTCCGGTTTTGGCTACGCATCACTCTCACTCCTTATTTGGTAATGTGTGTGTGTGTGTTAGACTGCGCTGGACTGCCGCATAGCCAAGACCGGAAGCAGCAGCCACTCTGGTGGCTACCATTAGCAGCTAACTTTTGCTCTGCGATATTTACATAAAAATGGAATTATGGATTATAAATTAAATCATTTTTTTTTTATACAGAGACGTTAAAAACCTATGGATTAACCGATTCAGCCGCGTTTTTTCTTTCTCGTTTTAATGCCATTGAACACGTCTTTTGATCAGATTGACAGCTATGGTGAGACATCTCCCCTAGAAACTACGTAAAAGTACGTGTTGTGATGTCTGTATTTGCTTCCCCTGTCCGAGTTCAGATCACTCAGTGATGATACTATATACCTAAATAATCTGTGGAACCTCAGCTTTAATCGGATATCTTGTATGTGCAGCTACGATAAGTAATAATAAGGGTACTTTATCTTGAGCTCTGTGCCAAAGTGCGTGAGCATTTTTCGCTCAGGGGTCATTTAGATGCTTCGTGTGAGACTTGTATTTTGTTATGTAATGGTTTGTATCGTCAATTAGCTGAGATTATTTCCGTTAATCTGGTACAACACATTAATAGGTTCTTAAATATTACGATCCCCTGAGACACTATCATGAAAAAATAAAGTAAAGTACCCGCCGGGACTTTGGGGTTTAACAGGTTAAAAAAAACGCAATATATACCGGGTTTTATTTTTTTCTAACTAATGGACAATTTTCGATTTAAACCTCGATTTTTTCTGTTTTTTTCTAAACAAACCAGACCAAGGCAAAATTTAAATACATATTTTCTTTATTAACACAATACAAATAAATGAGATTACCAAGTAGTCTAGGCCTATGTGAACAAATCAATTGTTCAAGAATAAAAAAAATAAAATAAAAACAGCACCACGGCACTTGGCTGTCATTAATGTGCAAAGATTTTTTTTAAATCAAACTGAAAAAAAAATCTCTTGTAGGCCATCCCTGAAAAAACTTGTAAAATGAAATACAACAAATAATAAATAATGAAATGAATAATAAAAAAATACCCTCAAAAAAAATAACATCCCTTTAACTTTCTAGGAAGTTGTCTTTCTACAGACCTTACACAGAACAGTTGTTTGTTCTATGTATGACCGCTTGTACCCGAACCACTTCCATACAACTGAAGTAGCACCTTTTTTAGGAATGAGTTCTTCATCTGTGTTCGTGGACATTTTTATGGTACGTCTGTCGGTGAAGCGGTGAATGTGATTGTAGTAGGCTATGTGACTACCCGATCTGTAGCACAGTGTTATGCGCACAGTGTTATAAATTAAAATCAATGTTTTTGATGGCATAAAGTACCTTAAACATACCGTCAGTTTAAATGCTGTTTTATACTGAAAAACCAGAAGTTCTCGTGCGCAGTTGTTAAGCTTTTATTCTGAAAATCCTTCATCTCCGGTTAGCATTTAGCATGTGGCTAATATACCATTTACTATAGAGGTGAATTTAGTAGCGATATGACACGGAGTGTTGCACACCGAAACCTACTGATTTCAACACTACAACTACTGTATACACGTCGAGATATTATTATTGCTGAATATTAAATGAAGGTACAGTTTATTTGAACACGTTTGTTTACAGACGTGGGTAGCATGAGACAACAACCGGAACTACCAGAAATGAAACCAGCCGTGAAGTTTTTCCTGTCTTGAGTATTGATTACAGCGTTCAAAACCATATTAAATGCAAAGTCATAAAAGAGATAAGGAGGAGAAAAGGCGTGTTTAGTTATATATGTAATGTACAATGTCTGAGTCCTCTGTTATGCTCAACAACGAACAACGAACACAGCATAACAACAGCAGATCGGGCAGAGCTGCAGATCGGGTAGCCACAGGCAATGTGGCTGAGTTTTGTGCGCATTCTGGAAAGTGAGAGAGTAAGCTACTACGGAGTCCCTTAAAAGCAAAACAAATCTGCGGAGTCTAGAAATGTTTTAAAATCGCGATTTTTCGGTTCAGCCATTTCACAAACCGTAGGAAAGTAAAAATGCAAATTAATTGTGAAAACCGAAAAAATCGCCCAGCCCTAGATAGAACAATATCAGTCTTTACACATCATAACAATTGAACAGTTTTAAAGTTTCTCTTTCTTTCCCTCTTATATTGCAGTCTCTCACTCACTGTTTTTGTTCAGTGCGAGAATTGAGCTTGAGCTTGTCCTGCCAGGAGTTTAGATCAGGGCTGAAATGGTGTCAGGGCCATTCTTATACACACATGCAGCTGCTCATTGGTTAGCCTGCCCTGGAACCATATTTAGTTTTAATTTTGACCCTGGTGGACTGATCATATCGGGCTCTGAGACTGCTTATTTTTTGTGACCTCAGTTCTGACTTGAGAGGGAATGTTTGGTCAAACACTTTGTGTTTTGTCTCAGTGGCATTTTGGCACTTTTAATGAGCGCCACGGTCTCTGAACAAATGAGACACACTGGTTCTGTGCTCCCAGTGGGCAGGATGAACATGAACGAGTCCACTCAGGGTTAAAAGCTCTGTTCTCACTGTCCACTTTCCTCTTCTTGGAGAGCGCCATGTGTAATTATGTGTCTCTCCCTGTCTGCCGCTAACACGCCTGTTCACTCTCCTCTCCACTTCTCTCCCTGTATCGCTAATTATTCTTTTCACTCACTTTCCTCTCCGCTTCTATCTGCCGCTCTCTCGTCTCTTCTCAGGGCTCGACATTAACTACTGCCCGATGGCCCGGGGCCATCTAGTATTTATCTCGGGCAATGAAGCCTCACCTGCTGGTTGCCCGATCGGGCAATCTATTATGCCAGTATCATGCAGCTCGCGGATCCATAATGAGTGACCCGACAGTAAAACTAAACATATCTATAACTAGTTACGGTAGTTTGAGAGGTAATTAAAATAGCTTCGTGTGATATTCTAACCTGAAGTGTGTGTTTTGTCCGCTCACTGCTGCATGTGATCATGCAGAGCTGCGTGTCGACTAGTCAGCAGCAGCTGATCTCTCTCTCCCGTCAGATTAGACTTCACTCGCGTTTATGTCCATATCGATCAGATCCAGCTAGTTCTAGCTAATGATAGACTACCTGCTTATTAAAAGACACCTAAACAATACGTGTCGCTATGCAACCGGGTGAGGCCAAAAAGTATAGCGCATGCATTTGTTTACATGCCCACCGGAACCCCGAGGCATTACCAACAGATCAACGCACAATCAACCCATACAGGACACCTCTTTCTCCACATTAAGTGTTAGACATTAGAATTGACTCACATACTCTTCTTGTCTGTCACATAAGTGGCGCAACTGAAGCGGTATTGCGCTAAAGGGAAATTATTTTGACCGGACATTTTGACCGGAGTGATTTAGATTTGCCGGCTAACGGGAACTCTGACCTCACCATTTTGTGTGCTTCGCGGATGCGCTCGGCTCCTCTCGACTGCTGCTCGGTCAGCTTCCGGATGAGGAGGCATTCGTTCGACCAACTTAGAGTAGATAACATTACAAACATTTTTAACAGGGGCCATAATAGTGTAAATAATGTTTGTTTTGGCAGTTATAACTGAATGTAATGTTTTCTACTTTTTTTACATCTAGGAAGGCATTTGCCTTCATCAGATGGAAAGTGTCTTGACCAACAACTTAAGTATTTCTTATAGCTATGCAGGGCATGCAAGCGGGCAAACAAGAACAAACAAACAAGTGAAATGAAGAATAAAATTGAAATTGTACAATATAATATTGTGGTGGTTCATCTTATAATTCAGTCTAGAGAATGCACCAGACAGCATCTAAGACCTGCAAAAATCTAAATTTTCTAGGGGGAGGCCCGCGAAACCCTTCGTGCATCATTTCGTCCGCGCGCATTTTTCAGGGCAATCTCTATTGGGCTCAGGGCCATCTGTAAATTAGCTTAGATGGCCCACTTGTCTCTTTCGCCCCCTGTCGGCGGCGGTTAAAATAGAATCGCCCAGTCAAAATTGAAATCCCCTATTAATGTATCGATTATAGGTCCGGTTCCGTATAGGTAGGCGTCTGGGTCCGGACCGCGGTCTGCTTGTTGCCGACCCCTGCTTTACGGCATCATTATATTTGCAAAAAATGGTGGCAAAAAACTGTTTTTGTAATTGTGGTTATATCATTGTAATTTATGATGCCGGCCTGTTAGATCACTGCAAGACAGAAAATGTATAATAATAATATTATTTTGAAAGGCTCAACATAATTTTGGATTGAAGAAGAATATTAAATTTCATTAAAACTTCTGAATTGTAGTTAATGACTACTTTTGTATGTTCTTTGGACATTACCATGCTCTGGCAGTTGCTGGAATCTAAGTCTATTATATAGAAAATACAATTATTATTATTATTATCATACAAGTGTAGCCTTAGCCTTTGTGTCCCACCTTGACTGAAATAAAGAGCGGTTCTGCTTATGTAATATTTAAAAAAAATAAAAAATGTAAGTAACATGATATCAGACTAAAGGAGTTTTACGGAAACACCTCCACTATTCAATTTCCTTTTTAACCAGTGTATTTATAATAACCTTTAGAGCAACTATTAAAATGTAAAAATTAAATAAACTTAGGACGGTAAATATTTTAACAATGTGGCATGTATAAAGTTCTGCATTATTTTTGTACTTGGTGTTACCTTTGGTAGGTTTCCATCTTGTCTTCTGTATCCATGGACAAGGACCTTTTGAGAGAAGAACAGGGTTAGAAACACGGTCACATATCAGAATCAGAATCAAGTTTATTGCCAGGTACGTTTTCACATACTAGGAATTTGCTTTGGTACCTGGTGGTGCGAACATAAACAATCTAAAAAAATAAGTTGCAAAGTATGTAGAAAAAAAGAAATATATAAGGATAATAAAAAATAAGTATTTTAAAGAAACAATTTAGCATTAAAAAGGGATGCTAAAGACAAGTATTTATACCAAATTTACCATACAAATAACGTTAAAAGCTAAAAACACTAAGGACAATCAGTATATATGACAAACTACAGTGCATTATATTTTAAAGAATACTGTAGATACACCTGTAATGTATGTATATATATATATGTCTCCTGTAGTGTAAATATATGTCTGTTGCTGCAGTTTTTTGGTCTTTTGTTGAAGAATTTTAGTTTATCTGGAATATTGTGTATTTTTTGTAATATATGACTTTTCTACTGTAGAAATATATATGTTGGCTGTTTATTTGTGTGTATATATATATACTTTATTCCACCTTATAAATTATATTAATACCTGTACACACTGCTGCTATAACGCAAGAATGTCCCTACCTACAGGGGTATTAAAAGCTTCGTGTAGTAGTATCAGCAGTAAAGGTACAGGAGCAGTACCAGTTTTACGTAGTCAAAGTTTAAACAGTATACTATAAGTACAGGAGTATTGACAGCTCCATGTAATTAAAGTAACAGCAGTAGTGACATGAGTAGTATCAGCTTTATGCGGTTGAAATATAAGCAGCAAATTCTACCAACGTATATCTGATTAGCATTATACACGTCAGTTTGTAGTTTTTCTACGGAAGGTGTGTTTTTCTACGGAAGGTGTGTTTGAATTATTTTGTTCGTCTTTGTGATGTTTTCTGACGAACAAAATAATTCAAACACACCTTCCGTTCCATATTGTCATCGTCATGCAGTATACCTATCGTTACAGTAAAAGTGGAGTTAAAGCAGTTTTTGACCGAGGTATTTCTCCCCCTCCGAATGAAGACATTTTGAATGTAGGACTTTAGACTATATCATATGAATAATTACGGTTCATTTACCGGTGTATATCACATAGCATACCTTATTTTGAAGCTGTCCTAGTGTTTTATCTGTGTTTTCTGACGAACAAAAATAATGGAATCTCATCGTTAGCATAAAAGTGGCTAGACTTTAAGTAATGTTAACCTGTGTGGCGTTAGCACTGCTGCTAAGTATGGCATCCGGGACACCGACGTTAACGTTAGCTTTACTCACTTTTCTAGTTTCTTGGAAATCTCCTCAACTTCGCCGTTGTGTTGAGAGTTATCCATCCTGTGTGTTAGCTTGTCCACGATTAACAAACACAATTCGGGAATTTGTCGGTAGAAGAACCCCACTGCTGCTGAGAGGACTTGTGTGTTGTTCAGGTGTTGTTGTGTTTGAAACGCAGCTAACCTCCCCGCCAAATAGTTATTCTTCTTCTTCTCTCGGTTTTTGGCAACTT
Organism: Pseudochaenichthys georgianus; assembly: GCF_902827115.2. Classification (NCBI taxonomy): domain Eukaryota; kingdom Metazoa; phylum Chordata; class Actinopteri; order Perciformes; family Channichthyidae; genus Pseudochaenichthys; species Pseudochaenichthys georgianus. The sequence continues at coordinate 3,211,697 of NC_047511.1, read as the reverse complement.
TAAGGTGCATACCGCCACCTACTGTACATGAGTGTGAATCATCATATCATTCCATCTCTTAACTCATGGACGTATATCTATGATCTAATCAAAACTAAATAAATAAACATACTTTTTTTTAAAAATCTATGATCTGTTCTAACCATAGACTGTATAGGTTCTAACCTAATGTTAAATTATTTGTCCTACTCCAGTTTCACTCAGAAAGGTAAACAGTGCCTTTCTGGTAGTTCTTACTCCCTCTCCTTGTGTTCCCAGAATACCAACCACATTCCACTCCCTCTCTGCCTCCATAACTTTATCCTTTAGTTTTTCTCTTTCAGCTTTATAGATGTCACAATGTAACAAGATATGTTCTACCTTTTCTTTAACCTGTTAAGCCCCAAAGCCCACCTCGGCGGGGGATTTTTTTTCACGACACCAGCCACACTCGCAGCTCAACGAGGCTCCCTCCTATCAGATGGAGGGAGTAGACACAGCAGCAAGCTTTGGGACGGCCTCCCCTCTCTCCGGCAGGAACAGGAAGTGCCGTAACTGTATGTAACAACGGTTTCAAATCAGCATCTCTTAGACAAAAAGTTTAAATGAATAACTCAAATAAAACTCCAAACATCTTTCATTGTGTTTCAAAGCTCTTTTAGTTTTAAACCTGATGTTTATAAGCTTCTTAGTTTTTGCAACGGTCTGTAAATATACACAACTTTATAATAAAATTCTCACATTTACCTTTTTCTAGACTAAAAAAGGGTTATCATGAGGTTGTTAACATCGCAGTTTATCAGTGGATGTTTGCTGGAACTACTTGTAAACAGCTTGTTTCCTGACGGACACACACAGCGTGACTCCGGTCAGGTAGAGACCGGTCTCAAGTCAGCACCGCTGCAGACTCGCTGTTTGAGGGCTTGATAGCCCACTCCCCCTCCACACTCGTTGCTTTGGAACAGCCCTCAATATGGCGGACCCTCCGCGTGAACGCGCAAACGGAGGGGTAGGGTGTAGGGGGCGGTTTGGGAATGGGCCATAGTGTTAATTTCGTTGACTAAAACTATGACGAAATATGTTTGTCAGCAACCTTTTTTTCCATGACGAAAACAAGACGATGACGAGACGGCACCGACGGCAGTAAACAATAACTGTAACGAAATCATCATGCAATATCGTTGACGAAAAGTGACGAAACGAAAATGTAGTTTACTAAATAAAAACTATGCCAAAATCTCTCTTTACTTTCGTTGACGAAAAATGAGGAGACGAAATATTATCAAAGATAACGGCCCAATCCGCCCCCTACACCCTACCCCTACACCCTACCCCTCCGTTTGCGCGTTCACGCGGAGGGTCCGCCATATTGAGGGCTGTTCCAAAGCAACGAGTGTGGAGGGGGAGTGGGCTATTAAGCCCTCACACAGCGAGTCTGCAGCGGTGCTGACTTGAGACCGGTCTCCATAGACATATAAAGAGTAGACGCCGCATTGGCTGCTGGGGCGCAAGAAATACGGCCGCCATCTTGGACTGGTCATCCTACCCATAGATATATATATATCTATGATCCTACCCATATTGTACAGACATTCTACCCATAGACAGCAGAAGTTTCAAGATGCCAGAGCACTGTGCGGCGTATTGCTGTGCAAATCGGCGGACGATTGCGAACAGGGGTCGGGGGATTACTTTTCACAAGTAAGATTCAACATTATTACTGGTTGTATTTTGTAAATAGAATATTATTGTACTGTATTGATGTCCGCCAGCGAAATCGTAGCCAGCAAACATTATGTTTATGGCCAACTGAGACTTTATAAATCATATGCTGCTGTAACAAGTGAATTTCCCCGTTGTGGGATGAATAAAGTAAAATCTAATCTAATCTATCTAGGAAGAAGAAGGAAGAAAATAAGCTTGACCTCCTTCTTAATTTTGTTTTGTGTTGACTCTCTCAAATCTCCCGTTTTTATTTTGAAGGTTTCCCAAAGACAAAGATATGAGGAAGAAGTGGGAAGTTGCTTTGAGGAGGGAAGGGTTCACTGCAAGCAAGTCATCCGTGATTTTCAGTGAGCATTTTAAGCAGGACGAGTTTGACAGGACAGGACAGGACAGATTGTCCGACTCAGAGATGGTGTTATTCCCTCCATCTTCAGCTTCCCGGTTCACCTCCAGAGTAGGTGTATCATCATAAGGCTATTAGCATTCATAAATGTAAATATTCTATAATCAATAACAGGGCAGGGTGAAATACCTATCCCTGTGTGTGTGTGTGTGTGTGTGTGTGTGTGTGTGTGTGTGTGTGTGTGTGTGTGTGTGTGTGCGTGCGTGCGTGCGTGTGTGTATATATATATATATATATATATATATATTCTTTTCAAGTATTATGCTTCTTCATTTTAGCCGGAAAAGGGCAGGACTACATCTACTTCCAGAAAAGCTGAAGAGAGCCTGTCTGTGGCCCCTCAGGACAACCCAGTAGCATCAACCTCACACCCTAATGATGAGAATATTTTTATTACGCACGCACGCACGCACGCACGCACGCACGCACGCACGCACGCACGGCCTATAAAAGCGGTCAACAGAAAATACCTCAAAGAAACATAACAGGTGTTAACTCAACAAACGGACCTGCTACAATGAAAAACCAAGGAACCTATATAGTGGCTTGGCCAAACCAAGTTGAACCCAAGGGATAATTAATAGTCCCATCATACACAAAGGACACTGACAAAACCCAAATCCCCCTTTTGACATGGAAGCAGGTGGTTTGTCCCAATCTGTCCCAATTGGCTCCTTGCAGTATTTATGAGCCCTCAGCGCTTGGCCACGCCCTTTGCTGAACCAGGAAGTAACCTCCCCCAATGGACATGGTAACTCAAGAGACAAAGAATGTAATTAATACAAACAAATACTTGTGTATTAGCTGTGCTAAAATGTTTGAAGTAATGTCAGATTACAATCAAATAAAGAGTTTACCATCTAGAGCAAATGTGTGGTGTTAATTGGCATGTTTTATTGTAGCTGCACTAAAGCAAAACTACTGAAGATGAGGATGCAATGTAGTTGGTTTACCCTGTGTGGCTGTGGCCATCACACACGCACGCACGCACACACGCACACACGCATGATGCTGGCAGTGGCTTTGACAGGTGATGACTATAAGAAAGAATGTGGGCCATACTAGTTGTGTCAAAGTGATGTGTGTGTGAAGTGAAACATCACTCAAACCAATTTAGCTTAGGAACCTTCCTAACCGAGTGAAATGACCCGGAAGTCCCTCAGTGGCAGCCATGATAAGTGCCGTTTGAATTCTCTAGATGAAAGGAAAGGAGGTTTCAAACTTCCTTTATAACCTCCTTTAGCTTAGGAACCACTGGACCTCCCTAACCAAAAGGAGAGGAGAAAATGCTGCCCCACAATGCCTTGCAGCCGCAGCATTTGCCGTCACTCAACAGTCGGCCGTTCACGGAAACAACCGATTATGACGGAGAAATTATATCATGAACGTTACGGTGCTTATTAAGCTTTTTAAAATGTATGTGGTAAGTTGCCAAAGTGCTTTGTTTTGAACGTTCATCAGTATTATAATCAAAAAGAGAAATATGAACGTTAGTTTTTACTGAAATGATCAAATAAAGTCAACATTCCACTGAGCTGTGTGGGGTTTGTTCAACTTTTAAAAGATGTTTGAATGGTGATATACACAGTGATAGATGTTAAGGACTAACGTTTATAATAAATACATTTGTATTGATTTTAAGATCTTTTCATAGTTCATACAATCATGCGTATTGGGATAATTTGTATTGATGTGGACCGGAGGGAGAGGGTGACGAGCAGAAGTTTCACTTTCCTTTTTTATTTCAATTCCAACTTTGGTCATGAAGAATATGTTTCTCTGTTGTTCATAAAGCAAAGCAACAGCATCAGAGCACAGTGCAGTCTCTAGATGAGTCCTTCGTTCTTATTGAACATCCATGTTTGTAGTCCGCTGTATAGAAAACTGTAGTTTCCATAGTTTCCCCACAGCAGCAGACGCACACAATGACGTCCGCTGGCGCATCATAAACACGTCGGATAGTGAAAGTGCAGTCGGATTCTCTAAAGTACAGCAGTCTCTTCTCCTAAGTCCTTTTGAATTCTCCTATCCACTATCCCTTAACCCCATGCCGTTTCACTCAGAGGTCAAGGAATAGGAGATAGGGTTAGAACTTAGGAGCTGATTTTTAAACTATCCGAACGCAACCACAGTTACGGCATTTCCTGTTTCTGTCGGAGAGAGGGGAGGCCGCCCCAAAGCTTGCTGCTGTATTTACTCCCTACCTCTGACAGGAGGGAGCCTCGTTGAGCTGCGAGTGTGGCTACAGACAGAGTTCACTCCATCACGGAGGGGTAGGGTCGAGGGAGTGGTTTGGGATTTATCTGACAACTTTGGTTACTATACAAATTCTGCTTATTAGGTAAAACTAAATATAAATCAACTAATACATGAAGATTGACTTCAATATGTTGAAATATCCAGCAACTGTAAATTAATTATTTGAATGAGCTCCACACTTACCAGCTGTGATGAACACATTTATTAATTAATAATCATTATCATGTCATCCCATATACATGATTCTAAAATGGTCCCTGACACTTAAAACCCTGTAAAGCACACATAGAAAAACATTAGCAATTTGTTTTGGACTTTCAGATGTTGTTGTAGGCTCCCTGCCTCTGGTGCAGAAATGAAAGAGTTTTTAGGGAAATGTTGTAATATTGCATTTTTCTGTATTTCTACTCATATGGTGCGTTTCCACTGCAGGCCTCGCTCGGCTTCGCTCGGTTTGGTTAGGCCTTATTAGGCCCGGCTCACTTTAATGCTGCACTTCCATTACAGGTTAGGAACTGGGGTAGTTACTATAGTAACGCAGTGTAGGCGGAGCCGTGACGTCATCTTCAATGAGCGCCCCAGAAAAACAACACAGCCGTTAGCTCTTAGCACTCAGAGCTCACAGCTCTTCATATCTGTTCAGAAACTAGACAGAAGTTAAACAAGTACAAACCACAGACTGCCTGTGTCATGGAGGACACAGTCGCTGGTTTATTTATGTCTGTAGGCCGTTGTGAGTGTGGACGGTCGGAGCATATATAACGTTAGCTTAGCCAAGCTCCATTTAGAAAACACGCATTTTAAAAGGGTTTTTCGCCTGCCGTCTGTCTGCAGACTTGTCAAAGCATTAATTCATGGTTTTTACTAACCGGTATCAGTATGTTGTTACTTCGGCATCATTTTGAAACGTGTATTACAATTAAATCACGGTCAAATATGTTCATCTTGTTGTAGCTGTAGCCCCCTTGCCAACGATTCTCTCTCTAGTTTAGCATACTCAGCCCGACTCAGCCTGGTTGTTCCTGGCCCTAGAACCACAATTGTATGGGGCCAGAAAAACTGTGAATTAGGACCCGCTAGCCAGTACTAGGCCAAGTGGAAACGCAACCAAAAACGGGCCCGGCTCGGCACGCTTAAAGCGAAAATGTGCCAATATTGTCTGAATAAATGTATTGAACAACTAAGGGTTGATTTGCAGGATTGATTGCTTACTTGGCCCCATATCAGTATATAGCATGAATAATAATCACACATCAGTCATATTTTTTATGAATAGTCATTTATTCAATAATAATGCAATGGTAGTCCCAAAAACAGTTCCTGTCGTCAGAAAAACACAGACGGACGTCACACTTGCTGCATTGGGTGTTTGTGTACCCTTTACTGCAGTGTCTGCAGCGTCCTCTCTTTGTCTTCACTGGAAAATGTGCCACTAGGTCCTTGCGTACATCCAGTGGAGGCTGTGATCTCTTGGATGGGGCCCAGCTTGGTGGACTCCCATCACCTGAGGATGGTCTCTTCTGAGCATTCAACGGGCTCCTTGATGTCACCGTCGGTGCTGGGCTCCCGTTGCCTGAAGATGGTCGTCCTCTCTTGGGTGTTTTCAGAGGAGTTGTGTTCACCTGATTAGAACAGAATCAATTTAGATACATGTCAAAAATATTACAGTGAAATATATAATTTTTTTTCAAATGGCAAATAGCAGAAATGCATTCTTACCAGGATGAGAGAGGATGCTAGATCTGCCTGAAACTGTCTCCTGTTCAGGATCTCCAGCTCCATCTTTAGAGCGCTGCAGTCCCGCTTGTAGAGGAGCCAGGCGTTGATCACAGCAAGGATGATGGTGTGCCAGAAGATGTACACGTACCAGCGTCGGGATTTCATGGGGAACTTGTATTTGGCCGTAAACGAGTCCAACAAATCCACACCTCCCATGTACTTGTTGTAAGTACCCACAATGTAAGGCCTCTCAACTTCTATGTAGGTTTTGTTGGCTTTGTCCCAGCGTGGAATTTTCTGCATAGGGTCTGGTCCAGCAAAGGATGACACAAGTGTGACCGCTCTGCTGTCATACCATTTGACAGCACAGATGTTGTGGTTGGTCTCCACTCGGATGTCAAAGCTTCCTCTCCCTTTTTTCTTCAAGCTCTTTTCGTCTTCAAGGTTACAGTTGGGTAAGCGCACCTGCCTGGCTGTTCCCACGTAATGAATCCCACGATCAAGGAGCTTCACTACCAATGGGACACAGGTGAAGTAGTTGTCTGCGTAGACCTTGTAGTTCTGACCTTCTGGAAGCGTGGAGGCAAGCTTCATCACAACATCACCTGACAATCCAAGTTCAGACTTGGCTCGTCTCCCATTGACACTGCCTTGGTACACATCAAAGTCACAGATCATGCCAGAGACTCCAGTTCTCACCCACACTTTGAACCCCCATGGGTTTGGCTTGCCTCGCATGTATTGCTTAATGCTACTGAATTTCCCCTTGAAAGGAATCACCATCTCACTCACAGAGTTGTGTTCTTCTGGTACCACCTGCAGGCATTTCTCTCTGAATGTATTAAGCCAGGGTCTGACTTTCCAGAGTTTGTCTTTCTTTTCCATCTCTGACACTGTCAAGTTGTTTACAAAATGTAACGATGTCAACAGATATTGGAATCTGTTGCGTGCCATCACATCAGAAACAGGGGAATACCGTGTGTCTGTCTCCCAATACATACGGACTCCAGACATTTGTACTAGGCCCATCTTCAGGTACATGCCAATCAGTTTCTCAATTTCCTTTGTATTTGTGTTGATGGATGTTCCATTCTTTTGAAAGCTGTACTCATTTGTGTTGGTTACCAAAGCCTGAATCATGCCTTTTGACACAAACTTCTGGAAGTACTCCAGTGGTGTGTGGAGGGAAATGACATTCTCTGTGATATCTGGACCAGCAAAATCAGTATTGGGACTGATAAAATCTTTTGTCAGCCAGCGATACCTGTCATGTGGTTGGGGCTCGATGTCCACATAATCACTGACTGGGCGGTCATTGGGTTGTTGGTTTACTTTGTCCACTTGTCCACAGACATCTTCATCTGCCTCTTCTTCACTCGTAGCAGTGTCACTGTCCTCTGATTCCATCTCAAAATCACTTTCTCCGTCTTGGATGGCGGCAATCACATCCTGCACACTGAATCGAGGACATCTCTTTGCTGGTGGCATTCTGAAATGGAAAAAGTAATTAATAAATATGTATCAATAATATATGCTTATTATATTGTAACAGATTACCTGAAGGAATAGATAGGGTGGTGGGACAAGTGTTCATTCTGTCTGGCTAAGCCTATTATCATACTAAAAGGAATGCATGCACCACTCCCTTCCAGGTGTCCCGATGCAACAAGCATCTGAATCCTATTTACATTGTACACTTGAGTCACACAATACTACCTGGCTTAGCCTATTATCATAATAAAAGGAATACCTACACTATACATGCAGGTAAACCAGTTCAAGAAGTCACACAATGCTGCCTATTATCATAATAAAAGCAATACCTACACATACATGCAGATAAAGGGTTGCCAACTCTCACGCATCTGGCGTGTGACACAGGCTTTCACTCTCAATCTCACGCTCTCATGCTGCCCAAACTATTCTCACGCCAAAAACAAAATGAACCGGCGATCGTTTTTGGTTGGTTATTTTTGGCTGGGGTAGGCTACAGCCATACCAAGAAATGGCTTAGCCCAGTGGTTCTCAAACTTTTTCTGTCATTCCCCACTTTGAACAGGTGGGCCTTTTCAAGCCCCACCTGTTCCTCATCGCTCCAATAAAATGGTAGGCCAAGCTTAAAATTGTCAAATGTATCGTTCTATAACAGGGGTCTCAAACCTTTTTTAGGATGAGGGCTACTTTAAAAAAATAAAACAAGTCGGGGGCTACTTTTACTCCTCTTTTTTGTTTTTTTGCAGTGTATATATTTAGCACATTTTAACATTATTATATGCTACCTTTAACCTTTGAGTGCTGTTTGGGTCTGTGGGACCCGTTTTCAGTGTTTACTAAAATAAAATGTATGCAATTTAATTATTTTAACCTGCTTTATTTGGTGGTGGACGTCACATCCTCAGGGTCCGGGGGCATGCACCCCCAGGAAGATTTTTTTTTAAATGTTGAAGTTAAATGCATCAATCTGGTGCACTTTGAGTTAGGGCTGCTCAATTAAATCGTATTTTAATCGCAATTACGATTTTGGCTTGCAACGATTATGAACCTCTCTGAAGAACCAGCACCTTACCGTGGTAGAGAGGTTTGTGTGCCCTGATGAACCTGGGGGCTGTGTTGTCTGGAACCTTGTGTTCCTGGTAGGGTCTCCCATGGCAAATTGGTCTCAGGCAAGGGGCCAGAATAAGATTGGTTCAAAAGACCTCATGAAAGACGACACAGGAAGTGAGGATACCCGGCCCGGAGGAAGCCCGGGGTCCCCTTCTGGAGCCAGGCCCAGAAGGAGGACTCGTCGGCGAGCGTCTGGTGGCCGGGCTTGCCACGGAGCCCGGCCGGGCCCAGCCCGAAAAGGCAACGTGGGCAACACCTCCGCTTCTCCGTCCCGCGGGCCCACCACCTACGGGAAACATCGATGGGGTCGGGTGCGCTGCCAGAAGGGTGGCAGTGAAAGCAGAGGGTCTCGACGGACCAGACCCGGGCGGCAGAAGCTGGCTTTGGGGACGTGGAACGTCACCTCTCTGGGGGGGAAGGAGGCGGAGCTTGTGCGGGAGGTGGAGCGGTACCAGTTGGATCTGGTTGGGCTCACCTCTACGCACAGCGTCGGCTCTGGAACCTTACTTCTGGATAGGGGTTGGACTCTATTCTTCTCCGGAGTTGCTCAAGGTGTGAGGCGCCGGGCGGGTGTGGGGATACTCACAAGTCCCCGGTAAGCTGCTTCGTTGTTGGAGTTTACCCCAGTGGACGAGAGGGTCGCCTCCCTACGCCTGCGGGTTATGGGGGGGAAAACTCTGACTGTTGTGTGTGCTTATGCACCCAACAGCAGTTCAGAGTATTCAGCCTTCTTGGAGACCCTGGAAAGAGTCCTGTATGGGGCTCCTGAAGGGGACTCCTTAGTCTTGCTGGGAGACTTCAACGCACATGTGGGCAATGATGGAGACACTTGGAGGGGCGTGATTGGGAGGAACGGCCCCCCTGATCTGAACCGGAGTGGTGGTTTGTTACTGGACTTCTGTGCTAGTCATGGATTGGCCATAACAAACACCATGTTCGAGCTCATAAGTGTACGTGGTACCAGAGCACCCTAGGCAGAAGGTCCATGATCGATTTCGTTATCGTATCATCGGACCTGAGGCCGTATGTTTTGGACACTCGGGTAAAGAGAGGGGCGGAGTTGTCAACTGATCACCATCTGGTGGTGACTTGGGTCGAGTGGCGGGGGAAGCCTCTGGATAGACCTGGTAAGCCCAAACGTGTAGTTCGGGTGAACTGGGAACGTCTGGAGGAGGCCCAAGTTCAGGAGGCCTTCAACTCACACCTCCGGCGGAGCTTTTCGGGCATTCCTGTGGAGGTTTGGGACATTGAACCAGAGTGGTCGGTGTTCAAAGCCTCTATTGCCGAAGCCGCGGTGGGGAGCTGTGGTCTCAAGGTCCTAGGTGCCTCAAGGGGCGGTAACCCTCGAACCTCCTGGTGGACACCGGTGGTCAGGGAAGCCGTCCGACTGAAGAAGGAGGCCTTCAGGGATTTGTTATCCCGGGGGACTCCCGAGGCAGTTGCAAGGTACCGACAGGCCCGAAGGGCAGCAGCCTCATCCGTGGCCGAGGCAAAGCAGCGGGTGTGGGAGAAGTTTGGAGAAGACATGGAGAAGGACTTTCGGGCGGCACCAAAGTTGTTCTGGAAAACTGTCCGACACCTCAGGAGGGGGAAGCAGGGAACCATCCAAGCTGTGTACAGTAAGGATGGGACGTTGTTGACCTCAACTGATGGAGTGTTGGGGCGTTGGAAGGAACACTTTGAGGAACTCCTGAACCCGACAACTCCGCCCTCTATGTTAGAGGCAGAGCTGGAGTATGACGGGGGATCAACACCAATCTCCCGGGGGGAGGTCACTGAGGTCGTCAAACAACTCCACAGTGGCAAAGCCCCGGGGGTGGATGAGATCCGCTCGGAAATGCTGAAGGCTCTGGGTGTTGAGGGACTGTCATGGTTGACACGTCTCATCAACGTTGCGTGGAAGTCGGAAACAGTACCGAAGGAGTGGCAGACCGGGGTGGTGGTCCCCCTTTTCAAAAAGGGGGATCAGAGGGTGTGTGCCAATTACAGAGGCATCACACTACTCAGCCTCCCCGGGAAAGTTTACTCCAAGGTACTTGAAAGGAGGGTCAGGCCGATTGTCGAACCTCAGATTGAGGAGGAACAATGCGGATTCCGTCCTGGTCGTGGAACGACGGATCAGCTTTTTACTCTCGCAAGGATCCTGGAGGGGGCCTGGGAGTACGCTTATCCGGTCTACATGTGTTTTGTAGACTTGGAGAAGGCGTATGACCGAGTTCCCAGGGAGTTACTGTGGGAGGTGCTGCGGGAGTATGGGGTGAGGGGGTCTCTACTCAGGGCCATCCAATCTCTGTACTCCCAAAGCGAGAGCTGTGTCCGGGTCCTCGGCAGTAAGTCGGACCCATTTGGGTATGCAGTTCGGTGGACTAAGGATTGCACCACTGCTTTTTGCAGATGATGTGGTTCTGATGGCTTCATCGGTCTGCGACCTTCAGCACTCACTGGATCGGTTCGCAACCGAGTGTGAAGCGGCTGGGATGAGGATCAGCACCTCCAAATCTGAGGCCATGGTTCTCAGCAGGAAACCGATGGACTGTCCACTCCAAGTAGGGAATGAGTCCTTACCCCAAGTGAAGGAGTTCAAGTATCTCGGGGTCTTGTTCTCGAGTGAGGGAACAATGGAGCGTGAGATGGGCCGGAGAATCGGAGCAGCGGGAGCAGTATTGCAGTCGCTTTACCGCACCGTTGTGACGAAAAGGGAGCTGAGCCAGAAGGCAAAGCTCTCTGTCTACCGGGCCATTTTCGTTCCTACCCTCACCTATGGTCATGAAGGATGGGTCATGACCGAAAGAACGAGATCGCGGATACAAGCGGCCGAGATGGGTTTCCTCCGCCGGGTGGCTGGTGTCTCCCTTAGAGATAAGGTGAGAAGTTCGGTCATCAGGGAGGGACTCGGAGTTGAGCCGCTCCTCCTTCGCGTCGAAAGAAGCCAGTTGAGGTGGTTCGGGCACCTAGTTAGGATGCCACCTGGGCGCCTCCCTAGGGAGGTGTTCCAGGCACGTCCAGCTGGGAAGAGACCAAGGGGTAGACCTAGGACCAGGTGGAGGGATTATATCTCTTCGCTGGCCTGGGAGCGCCTTGGGATCCCCCAGTCAGAGCTGGTTGATGTCGCCAGGGAAAAGAAAGTTTGGGGCTCTCTGCTGGAACTGCTACCCCCGCGACCCGACCACGGATAAGCGGGAGAAGATGGATGGATGGATGGACGATTATGAAAACAACATAATCGAAATAAAACGATTTATTTTTATTTTTTTAAATAGGTTTTTCAGTTGAATTATACTTAAAGTTCAGGGTAATCAACTGTTAAAAACATACTTTTCAAATAATTTTCTTCAATAAATTCATGTTTTTCAAAGTAAATGGTTAATCGTTTTTAATAATCGTGATATAAATTATTGACCCAAATAATCGAGATTATGATTTTTGCCATAATCGAGCAGCCCTACTTTGAGCCCAACATGAATTTATGGATACAGCTCTCAACACTCAGATGAAAGGGAGCTGTATATTTTTCAATAATCCAAACATCTTTAGAATATGATCACAACAAATCATTTAAACTTGTTTATTCTTATCTTATGTTACCTAGTTAGCACTTTCTTTTTATTTATGCATATTTGACTAATCCCTCCCCTTTTAAACTTTTTACTGTCCTATAGTACACATTGGAATGATTTCTTACTTTATTTTTTACAACTTTATTAAATAGATAAAGGTGTGCTCTCTCTCTCGCTCCACATTGCTTTTCTTCCCGACTGCAACGCTGTTGTGTGTGTCTGTGAGAGCGTTTCACGTGTGTATGAGAGATTTTTACCAGTGGCGAGCCTGTCTCTGATGGCCTAAGATATTCTACAAAATAATATTTAAAAACATTAAAACAAATTATATTTTTCTTTATATATTTTTTTAAAATATGTTTTTAGTAATATTTGTCATTAATTTTACCAAAAATAACTTGATTTAAATTGTATTTAAAATAACATTTCCAAATAAATAAATCCTTTGAATCTGCCTATTCAGTTTCTGTTTGAATGTGAAGGGTTAAATGAAAGAAGCTCCTCTCTGCAAGGTGAAGACAGGAGCTGATTGGACGTCCAGCAGTGAATTCACAGAGGGCCAGCTATAGTAACTGAACGAGAGAGTAATGTCAAATGACAGTACAATTGACCAATCATATCTTCCCTCTAAATGGGTGGGCTTTATTATTGCGGACTTTATGACAAGTTCCGCCCGCTGTGAAACGTTTCTTCTTTCCATAGCAACAACAACTCGCCTTCAAAATAAAAGCATGCCAAATTACACTTAAGACATACAACTGCAACGAAAGTAACAAACACAATGCAATATCCTTTTCAATTTCAAAGAACACAAATTGGGTTATCTACAGGTGTTGTTTTGTGTGGTAGAGGGTCGTTTTCATTGATGCGTTTTGCACCCGGGCGGGCCGTTGTTTTGGTATTCCACCAGTGTGAAAAAAAAATGTGCCCCACACTTTGAGAAATGCTGGCTTAGCCCCACCATGAAAAATGATGCTAAAGTAAGCAAAATAAAGTCCGCCAACTCGCGCGGAGTAAATTGCACAGACAGCAGTTAGTAAGATTGATTTCAGTAGCCACTTGTCTCGTTGTCTGGAAATACCGAAGACTAGAAACGGTTTTGAAAACTTTTGTCACGTAGTGATCGTTTTGTCAATAGAACATCTTTGATAATGTCTTCTGGCCAATCAGAACCAAGATAACGGCGTGGTGTTGTTGCAGGAAGTCCCGACGGAGAATACTTTTGCTGTAGTAGACCTACATCTCTATATACATCGATACAACATTACGTGTTGATAGAAATCAACACTTCTTGGAAGTTCTGTTAGTACATTCAAGCGCACAGCACGACATTTTAATTGTCTGGTAACAATATTCCCTAAAAGGCACAATCACCACGAACACGGCTAAAGCTAAAGGGTCAAGTACAGTACTACAGTATGACTAACTAACGTTGTAGCCTCTATGGTTGTAGTCTAGCAGAGTGGACAAGTTGCTGTTAGCTGACAGTGAGGCATGTACATGTCCATCAAAGTGACCACGCCCTAATTTATGCAAAAACTTTAAGACCTAATATAAATAAAAGGGTCGTGTTAGAAAACAATTCACTTACAGATTCCTAATCATGAAGGTGGAATCTAACTATATCGATCATAATATTTATTGCATCCATGGGTAGAAACATGTTTTTTTCTGCTGTAAAGTTGGGCATTTTAACATGGGGGTCTATGGAAATTGCGCCTTTCTGCAGCCAGTCCCTAGCGGCCCATGTATGAACTGCAGTGTGTGGCACTTCCGTATTGGCGTCCCGGCTGTTCCCCAGAGTTTGTCGCTTGGTCAATCCCCGACCTGTATTGCGCATGCGCAGATCTAAGAGAAGTAAAAGTCTGCTGCTTCTAGGCCAAAATAGAGTCAAAGAGTATATGAGAGTGAGAGTGTGTTAATTAATATATTTGGCAGTTTGGAGTAAGTCTGTAGATTTGTTTGTGTGTGTGTGTGTTTCATGTATAGGCCTCTCACGATAATTAATTTTTTTGGATACATTTCCCCGGAAATTATTGCGATAAACGAGAATATTGTCGGCACCGTGGTATGACCATTTTAGACCACTGACATGATGAGAATATATAATAATAATTCAAGTACATCCTTTCAAACTGCTAGTCACATCCTCATGTAAATGGCAATTTATCGAGTTCATTTTTATTTATCGTACGATAAGTCGTTTAATTGTTTATTGCGACAGGCCTATGCACACAATAAAACAGTGGAAACATGTGTTTGACTTTCATTAGTGAATGAAACTTTGTGCCCTTTATAGCCTGTCCAATATTGTGTATTTGTATATATTGTATATACATCCTATGCTAAGGTCCCGCTACTGACACGATAGCAGTCATTTAGTGCGCATATGTGTAATTAATTGATATCAAAATCTCACTCCAGCCAGGTACCCAAAGTTGGCAACCCATAAACCAGTTCAACAAGTCACACAATGCTGCCTATTATTATAATAAAAGGAATACCTACACCGACCCATGCAGCCAGGTAAACCAGTTCAACAAGTCACACAATGCTGTCTGGCTAATGATAACAGGCTAATTATCATACTAAAAGTGATACATCCAAGTTTCCCAACACATTTCAGAAATAACTGTTTCTGCCAGAACCAGAGAAGAGTTAAATGTATTTGTGTAACTAATTAACTGATAAGAATCAAGTAGAGTTTAAAATATTGCTACAGATATAATTTCACATAGGCCTACTGCTATCAGAGATAATGTATTCATTTATTCAATTCTGGTCTTAATTCAACATCTTAACAGAGGACACATTTAGAACTTAGTTAAAATAAATGATCAAAGACATTATATTTATATTAGTGTTTTATTTCCACATGTGAACATATAAGAAGGGCAGGGTCCATGTGTAAGGTGCACATGCTATTTTGCTACCACACTGACCCAGGTACGTATTCTGTACACACTGTGAAGACCACTGAGACAAATGTAACATTTGTGATATTGGGCTATATAAATAAACATTGATTGATTGAATAACTACATATGTACATGTTCTAGACATTGTAATAATCACAACAATATTTGAGGCATTTTACTTACTTGAATCTGACAAATCCAGTCCAATGAAACAGAGATGTTGCTTGTTTGAAGATTTGGAAGTTGTGTGTGTATGCTCCCGAGGGCGGGACCTATACACACATTTACTACCCAATAGCATTGTGAGGCTGAACAAAAGGACCGTTTGACTATGTAAATGTAGTCTTTAAAAAAAAGAAGAAGCATTTACTGACTTTTTTAATGATAGCTTAAAGTGATGTTGTAAAAATAACAACCGAGAAGAAAGAGAAAAGTCTTCCTATCAGTCGAGAGAATATATTGATGCATTTTTCCAAATCTCCTGAGCATAATGTGAGTTTGCAGAAAGAACTCTATGTAGACTAATCAAAGGGGGATTGAGGAGGAATGTCAGCCCCATGTGCCATCTCAAAGAACCAGGAAGCATCGATCAGTTTCTCTTAACACAACTCACATTTAATAAACACTCCTTGTTCATTCCAACAGCTGTGAGTTTAACATTTCATTAAAGCTCAACTAAACACACAGATTAAAGACAATAACACAGTTTGATTCTCCTGCACTTCTCCAGGTATTGGTCAAAGGTGAAAGTCAAAAGCATGTTCTAATAAAATTCACTTTAAACCTCCGGCCCTCCGTCACACTGCTTCTTCTTTGGATGGAAAGTGCACTGAAAAAACTGAACCGTTGACATTAATAAAATGTTTCATGTCCACACATTTCACATAACTGTATTAGCTTAGTTGAAAGCAATAATATTAAGTTGAACCACATATTTGTATTTAAACTTAATATCATAGCTTTCAACTAACCTAATACAGTTATGTGAAATCTGTTGACATGATACATTTAGTTAAAGTCAACGGTTCAGTTTTTCCAGTGTGGCGATTGGTTAAAAAGTTACAAACATAAACAAAAAAAATTACACAAATATAATGTATAACAGAAACAGATTATTTAACAATTAGCATAGCATTTCTGCTACGAAGATATCAATTGTGTCCACAATGTCGACGTTTCCACATCTTTCAGAAATAAACATGGAGAGGTTTATTCAGAATATGGGAGCATTCTCCAGAGCTTTGACTTGGGTGGCGAAAACCAGAACTCTTTTCTCCACTTCGGTGTTGATGTCGGCCTGCGAGGCCTGCGGGTTCTGCTGGAGGAACTCTGAGATGCTGAGGATGCACTCTCTCTGAGGAAACACACAAACACACAATGAGCCTCATGATGAAGTGGAAAGAGCCCTTCAGATGTTTCACTTCAAAACGTGTGTTTATGGGGAAATATGCATATCCAGGCGCTACTGGAGTATTGAACATATTGTTTTGACGCACTGGGCAACTCAACAGGGTTGACGTCTTCATTGAAGCTCTGCTGCAGTCTGTGACATAAAGTTATCAGCAGAAAAGGAACCTTAAAGATTCAAATAACCTTTCACGACAAGCGGCCAACAAGGTATTTGTTTCATGTTTTCATGTGGGCGCCATGTCCTATTTTCATTCATATATTTGTATGTGTAGCACTACACTGTGCTAATGTGTTTGGCTATGCATATACAGTATGTTGTTCGTTGTTGTAGTTCTCACAGCGTAACGGAACAAGGGAGGCTACAAGAATAAACGCCAAGAATAAACGCCAAGATTAAACGCCAAGATTAAACGCCAAGATTAAACGCCAAGATTAAACCGACCTGTGTCTGTGTCTGTGTCATGAAGAGAGCTACACTGTGTCTGAATTTGATCCAGAGACGGAGCCCCCTGCAGGCAGCAGGCAGGTACCTTATAAGCGTCCACTTTGTCCTGGCCGGTGAACCGATTCAGCAGCTCTCTGCCGACCTGGACACCCGTCACTGCCGCCAAAAAAGTCCGGTCCTCGTCCGTCTGAGAGGAAAGCCAGCGCAGTAGAGCCATCTGCAGAAAGGAGGGAGACATTTGATCATTATGGGTGCTTCGTGTCGTGTGCTGTGTCTCTCTCCCCTCTACCCCTGATTGTCTTCCTCCAGGTGAATCCTAGTCCCTAACCAGGCCCTGCATGAAAAAGTGTTGATTATATTTCACATCATTTATCCAGATCTGCAAAGCAACTAAAGATAATATAATTATAAATAAGTGTAGTGGAGTAAAAGTACACGATTTACTGAATTATACAGGGGTATAAAAGGGGAGGGATTAGTCAAATATGCATTAAAAAAAAGAAAGAATGCTAACTAGGTAACATAAAATAAGAATAAACAAGTTTAAATGATTTGTTGTGATCATATTCTAAAGATGTTTGGATTATTGAAAAGTATACAGCTCCCTTTCATCTGAGTGTTGAGAGCTGTATCCATAAATTCATGTTGGGCTCAAAGTAGGGCTGCTCGATTATGGCAAAAATCATAATCTCGATTATTTGGGTCAATAATTGATATCACGATTTAAAAAAACGATTAAACATTTACTTTGAAAACATCAATTTATTGAAGAAAATCATTTGAAAAGTATGTTTTTAACAGTTGATTACCCTGAACTTTAAGTATAATTCAACTGAAAAACCTATTTAAAAAAAATAAAATAGTTTTATTTCGATTATGTTGTTTTCATAATCGTTGCAAGCCAAAATCGTAATTGCGATTAAAATACGATTTAATTGAGCAGCCCTAGCTCAAAGTGCACCAGATTGATGCATTTAACTAAACATTTAAAAAAAAATCTTCCTGGGGGTGCATGCCCCCGGACCCTGCCTAGAGGATGTGACGTCCACAACCAAATAAAGCAGGTTAAAATAATTAAATTGCATATATTTTATTTTAGTAAACACTGAAAACGGGTCCCACAGACCCAAACAGCACACAAAGGTTAAAGGTAGCATATAATAATGTTAAAATGTCCCCCCCACTTTTTCAAATGATTAGTTTAGACCCCCCCACTTTTACCATGTGGAAAGTCCGTGAATCGGTCTCTCCACTCGCCGCACTTTGTAGAGCGCTGTGTCATTGCTTCACTATCAAATCCATTCCACTTGCTTATTGAGAGAATGCCCAAATCAATGAAACTCTGTACCATGTTTTCACTGCTACTTTGAACCAAGGCAGATTCTCCCATAGCGCGCGCATGTTTAAGGAGTGTTGTCATAGTTGGACAGCTCAGATCTGTTGTATGAAGCGATGCCGGTAGCGGAGGTAAGGCACACACACCAAGTGTTCAGGACATTGTTAATACAACGAAAATCAAAGCTGACGATCTCTTGGTTTGATATGTTTTCTCCCCCAGACAACAAGGACATAAGACATTTTTTTTCAAAGAATAGGAAAGTAAGTCTTCAGCAGTTAATCAGTTAACAGTGATGGCGGCGGCGGAAAAAGCGTCTCACTTCTGGAGAGGAGTTTCGTCTTTATGTCATGATAGATATACAAATACTGAATAGTTTAGATGAGAAAAGGCATCGAAATGCCAGGTTACTAGTATTTATCATGTAAACAGGGAACATGAATAACCCCATCTCTCTGTGCTCATGTAAACACCATGATGTCCACGTAGAGACGCAGTCAGTGTGTTTTACTGGAGCCTCAGTTCGATAAGAGATTATTTTCTGAGTTCTTTAACTTCGGTACTCTCTCTCAAAATGGTAATGTGCATTATGTTTTAATTATACTTCTTATCATTCAGAAGCTTTTTGTGTGTGTTTATGTTTTACTGAGTGCTTATAGGCCATTTCCATCCCAGTGTTCAGTTAACTGTTTATTTTCTGTGCACATTACATAGACTAGCTAATATTCTACTGCTTGGGATTTTGAGTCTTCAAAATGTCCAATGTCACAGACTGGGACTTACTTTAGAGTCAGTTGTATTTACATTCAGTATGACTTGTTATGATTCAATGTGAAAGAGTATACTGCTCAATACATAATGATCACTTCACCACCTCTCTTGACATCTAGGCGCTTGAGAGTGAGTCAGAGGCAGAACACAGGGACAGTGGAGAGAGGTCCGTTGCTGAGGTGAGTGATGAAAGGGAAATGACAGTTTAGAGTAAATTGTGATGTGGACTCTCATCCCAGAATGTTAAGGAAATCAGTGGGGGTATTGAACAGGACACATTTCAGTCAAGGGGCATCATATGACCAATATAGACAGAAGAGCAACATTTATTTGAACATTTAAGTCAATGATACCATTCCTAGGTGAACTTAACATCTGTATGGAGTCAGATCAGTCACAATATTAATAAATGCTCACAGAAGGATTCACAAATGTATTTTGCGATTTATATATAAATGACTTCCCACAACAATATCTCTCAATGCACTCACAAATATTTATTGTTGTATATAAATGTACAAAAAATTGGCATTTAAACTGCTTTTTATTAATTCAAAGACGGCTCTGAATTAATAATCCAATTCAAAACCTTTATTTATCCAGGTAAAATCCCATTGAGATCAATGATCTCTTTCTCAAGGGAGACCTGCAGCAGTCGGTTCCACAAGAAGACATAAAAACATAAACAACAGAACAACAAAAGGACATCATACAGCAAAATGTACAGGGATTACAATTTACATATCTAACCACATGTACAGGTACCAACAGCATCTGATTTTGTAGCATCCAACCGAGCTTTAAAAACATGTAGTGGTACTAGCTTGGTAATTTCCCATTCTTTTTGCAGACTGTTCCAAGTTAGTGGAGCTGCACATCTAAAAGCTTTCTTCCCTAAGACAGTCCTAGCACTTGGCACATTTAATAAAACCACAGCATGCGATCTCAGGCAAAATATGTTAATTTTCTTTACTACTGGATGAAATTACTAAATGTACCCATCATTTTCTTCATGCTAGTATAGCCACATAAAAGTATCAAACCACCTGTTAAAATGCACCAGAATACAGGAAATCTATTTTTTTTCGTGGGGGAGGACCCCCACACCCCCCCGTTAAAAAGGTCCCCCCCACATTCAGAATGTTTCCTACGCCCATGGTTATGTCAGAGATATCTTTGTATTGTGTTGCATAGATACATTATGAAATTAGCGAACTGACCAAATCATGGCCACCTACTGCATACAACAATTAAAGTAGCCTAAATATAACCCATAAAGAACATTCATTCGGTACGTCTACCTATAATATATCGATTTTTAATTCAAAATGTGTTGTAACACTGTCTTGCTGGTAATACCGATATTATCAAATGTAACAGTAATCTAAACACGTATTTATTTTATGTAATCGCAATCGAATGAAGTAAAAAAAAAGTGTATCCTAATTATGTAATCACGTTACATGTAATCCGTTACTCCCCAAGCCTGTCAGGGATGAGTAAACTGAATTTAGCAACATAAACAGATGTGTGTATTTTTTCTCACCTGTTGAAATAACTGAGCGTTTGACATTGCTCCCCCTGAATTCGCCATGACGAAAAAGCTGAATATAAAAGTAAAAAACACCAAACAGCTGACAGTTTTGATGAATAATAATCCTACAACTTCCTCTGTTACCGATAAAAGAAGTTAAATTAGCTATTTTCACAAAATTATACCGATAAGAAATGATTCTGTCGACTAAAATATAGGGTGGGATGAGAAATGTCTCTCTTCCTGTTTACATTGCTTCCTCTTCTTCTTCGTTGGTGTCAGTCTGACTCAGACTCCATGCTGCCTCTCAGTGGTCACAATCAGAATCGGTTTGATTACCAAGTACACAGACACAGAAAGAAGAACACTTTTTGGTTCCTTTTAGTTTAAGAAAGCAAAACAAAAAAAAGAATACTATTATAAACGCTATTTTTAAAAACTATTTCAAAGTCTATTGTAACAAATTCAAAATAAAGGCAATATTAACACAACATATACATATGTAAGAAACTGAGTACAGTAAAATAAAATATGACAAATACTATATTCTCTACTTCTGTAAGAGCAGAGGTGAAAGGAGTGTTTCACTTCAGAAAAAAGTGATAATGAGCTATAGGATATATCCTGCTACATTCAAGGTCTCACTGCAGTCATTTATTATTAACAGACAACATGTAATGCTAATATAACTGTTATACTACTCGTCACAGCTTCAGTCTTGTAGATATTGACATTTCCAATACTTTATCTTTCAAGTTATTTCTCTCGCTCTTAGTGTTGTTGTGACTCGTCAGGCCGACTTGATGTCCATGGCTGGTGTGTTTCATTCAATTAAGGTTGTTACAACACACACCCAACAAAATAGTGGCCTTTACAATAGTCAAAATCACATCAAATTAAATAAGGCAAACTCAAATAAAATGATAAGCAAACTTAAATTATCTAAAGGTTTACATAAATGTTAGACAGTTAAGAACGGTCTCTCCTTGGTGTGTTCAATCATTAAATAAATGTTGAGGTTAATTTGAAAATTACTAAATGTTCAAAGAAATAGAAAAATGAATAGATAACATATTTATTAGACTGATTACTTATAAATGCTTAATTATTCCCAAATGTATTATTTTCTTTTTACATGTTTTCTGATGTATATTTCCCATTACTTAATAATGTTTGAATGTATCCACTCATATGCTAATTTTAACTACTTATAAACTGTTGAATTGTTTAATCTATACAGCAATGCATCATATTTTATAAACAATATACATGCTTAAAAATAGCATAAAGTGTACTCTCCCAGCATGACCTATATCTGTTATTTGAAGGAATTCCATGAACCATTGAACAGACATTCATCTTCATCTTCTTTATGATTATGGCCTAATATCTAAATGAATGACATTCCAATCAGCCTCAGCCTATTTATGTTTGCTGATATTTAGCTGAACTATGACTGTCAGCACTATTTTCTAAATATCAGTATGTTAGCCTAGTTATTGTGAACATAGTATTTAGTGAGCAGCAATAAGCTCGACTGTCCAAGTATAGCCTCACAGAGCTGATGACCATGAACAAAAGTGGAGTCTGTCATTTGAGAACTTATTAAAATGTTGATGGCTCCATGTACAGTGATACAAACTGCAGTAATAACCTTTTTCTCTTCAAAGCGAACTTTATTATCATGAGAGCTCAAATGAAGTATATTTTAATTTAATGCGTCTAAACAATCAGAGAACGTTCATTTGGATTTTAAACTCCAAAATCATGTTTCTTTCCCAACTGGATACAGAGCAACACGGGTGACAGTTT
The DNA here is from genome assembly GCF_902827115.2 of Pseudochaenichthys georgianus. Taxonomy (NCBI): domain Eukaryota; kingdom Metazoa; phylum Chordata; class Actinopteri; order Perciformes; family Channichthyidae; genus Pseudochaenichthys; species Pseudochaenichthys georgianus. The sequence goes on along the minus strand of NC_047511.1, from coordinate 3,189,225 downwards.
GGTCGTAAGTCTTTGAGAGGCATTTGTTAGTGTCGTTCATGGTCACATGATGCCGTACAGGTCAGAGGTCAGCTCTTTTCTGCAGGTTTGGCGAAGGAGCCCAACTGTTTGGTGTTGACGTCCCTCAGCTGCTCCAGCTGCCTCTGCCCTCGTCGGTACAGGTACTCGATGTGCATCACGTCCGTCTTCTTGATGCCAGCGTTCTGTCTGAAGTCGTCACGGATTCGGGGGATGAATCCTGGTTTGTTTTGTCCGGCCCGCAGGAACTGCCGGTACAGAGCCAGGATCTGCTTCTGCAGCTTACTGTGCCTCGCCATCAGACAAACTCACTCACCAAAGATCACAAACCAAGTCCACAGCTGCGGTTACACCAGATGCTTCTCACGTGATGTTGAACCTGAATGTGTCAAGAGTGTAAAGCTAAAGCTACACGACAAAACACTCAGGGCCCCTGACGCTCCACTTAGTTTACTTTCCGGTGAGTTCTCTTCAGTTGATCCTATAGAGGTGTCTCTGAGGAGAGTGGGTCCATGCAGGATCTGATTGGCTGAGAAGTTGTCTGGGATCTGAAGTGACTGTAGGAATAAAACACACTGAGTTAGGATGATGAGAATAAAAAGACAGGACAAGCAGAAGTGGAAGAAGTACTGAGATCCTTTACTTAAATAATTTACTATGGTTTTAAACTACTCCATTACAAGTAAAATGCATGACTGCAAAATGTTACTTCAATAGAAGAACATAATTAATATCAGCTAATCAGAATTAAAAGAACTCAATATGCACAATGGCTCTTTTCACAATATTGTATTTGTATACTATCCGTTTTCCTCAGGAACATGTACATGGCACTTAATGTTTTAGTTTGTTAATGTGGAGACTATTGTAGATACTGTTTGAAATACTGGGTTGCATTTTTGTATATTGGTACAGTACTGTGTCATATCATAGAAGCACATCCCATGTTTTTATATGTAAAAAGTAACTAGACACTTACAAATTGCACAACTGACAGGCGAAAGACATCATCACAAGGACAACTTTAATTCAAAGCAAACATGCATGCACAATGCTTCACTGTCTGTCCTAAAGTGATTACAATTGAACAAAGGAATCAGCGTGTCTACATTTACAAGCTTCTTCAGATTGTCCCACTTCTGTAGCCTAGTATTTAAGAGCCAATTTCCCAATCTTAGTATTAACTCTAATGATTTTCAAGGACCAAATAGTTGTATGACCTGGTGCATTGTGCAATTGATCTATACAGATAATTCGAAATGTAATTAAATAAGGACTGCAATATCACTCTCTCCTTCAGCACTAAAGACATTTAAATGTAAGTTCCAGGAAGTGTTACAGCTAATGTTAATGTTAGTTAAACTAGGAGATAACACAGTCACATAGCTTAGCAGGTTAGCTTACCTGTTTCAAACGGCCAACTGTTTACTTGTTTACGTTGGTTGAACAAGTTCCGTCAATAAATAATCACGCTAGTTAATCAAATAAAATATAAAAGTATAACTTGCACGTCATTTTAATCTGGGTAAGCGGTTGTAACGCGCCTCTGTGTGACCTTACACGTTACAAAACCACTGTGAAGCCAGAAGACTACAGAACCTTTAACTTCCTGTAAACGATTTCACAATAAAATACTGATTATTAATAAGGAGCCTGAAAAAACGTTACATTTTGCATTGTTGGAAATATGGATTGCCATATAGCGTATATGAAATAGTTGTAACCTGTGCCAGCAACCAGTGGTGAAAACCAGGGTCTAAATTAAGTAACTTAATAGCCTTTATTCTAATACATTTTTAGGACAGCTTTTATCTCGAAAAACTGAGAGCCGGAAAAGTATGTGCATTTCCTATTTGGATTGCGGTGTCGAATATCAAAACAGAGCAGCAGCAGGCAGCATTGAATCTCTGCATGTCAACTTTACACGGTCGTCAAATTTAAAAGGTTTGTGCTTTTAATTCTGTACATTCTTCTCAGTCTAGTGATATATATTATTTCCGGTTGGGAAGTCTTTGTAAACAACTGATTTCCTAACGACATTAAGCTAATTTAGCTTCAGTCAGCGTCCGCTAAATAGTTTAGCTTATAAACCAATAATAACTCAACGTATGGGATTAGTTTTGTTTCATAAAGTTTAGCTTGATTCTGAGAAAGTGTTGCTTTATCTTTATAAAACAAAACTAATCCCATACATTTACAAATCACATATTTACACACAAATATGTATGAGACAAATCTATGTGTGTGTCAATGTGCTTACCAAATTTCAGAGCTGACACGATAATTCGATCAACTGTTTCAGTCATTTTTCAAGTAGAAATAGCAAAACAATTTCAGAATTCTCGGCCTGAGATGATCTTCTAATGTTTTTCCATGTCATACTAAATATATTTGGTATTAAGGCATTAGAAGACATCACGTCTCTGTTCATTTGTGTGGTAATATGTTGGCAGTATCATATTTTATAGGTTAAATAATTATCATTTGTATCAATTACCAACATCCACGCTTCAGATGGTTTTGCCACGATATGCCTGGATTTCTGGAATATCCTGTCTGATTATTTGATCTGAGAATCCCCACCCTAGAAAATGCACTGCATCACCATTTTTATCAATATAATATATATATATATATATAGCCTATTAAGGATTTGATATGCCCCCCCTCTCTAACCGACTACACTAACTCACTCTAACTAACTACAAGCTAAAAAAACAACAATCTGTAAATGATAAACTCTAGCAAATACCAACAAATAAATAAAAATCAGGCTGTTAAAAATGATTGTGTAATAAAAAAGTAGTTATCAAAACTTTAGTATTATAAAGTAGTACCAACAACAATGGCATGATTTGTTCTTCTCTGCTGCAAATGTCTTATCTTCTTTTTGTTTTGTTCTAATACTAAGTTTACAATAAATACTCTGTTACTTCACTGTAGTAAACCACTTTGAGATCACAATGTGTGCTAAAACTAATGATGTCTGTATAGAGAGCCGCAGTGACGCGTCCTAATCCCCGGATGTAAACTTCTTCCGGTTCCTTCGTCAAAAACCAATGCAATTTCTCCATAGGATTTTGGAAAATAGCTCAAAATAAGGTCTGTGGTTGACACACATTTAAGAGAAGGATCACGTTTTGTTCAGCCGGATAATCTCCACATGTCTCTCCTACTTTTATAATTTTTGAATCATAAATCTAGTCGCCAAAAGCGAAATGCTAACGTTATGCTATAAACGAACTACAAGCCAGTACAGCAGCAGGGTCGCACGACTTCAACGTCACGCCAACTTAAGATCGTTTCAACTGACTTTCGCGCGCTTGCATATTTTAACAAAGCTTTTCATTTGAGCCACACTGAATTTCATTAGAAGTCATGGCTGTGTCAATTGCCAGTCTGATATCATTTTACAAAGATGACAAGAAGAGTGTAGATAGAGGAGAGAACCACTACAAGTCAGGACACGTACAGCAGTGCAGCCTAGATGAAGGTGTGCTTACCGGTGTTGTCAGGGCCAGCATGAGAGACAAGGTTTATAGAGTGTCGGTGAGTAGTGCTAGCAAGAGTACCGTTAACCTAGAGTTAATTTATTCACATTAGTGACATTAATTCCCATCAACACATCCATTTTATGTGTCACATGAAATCTTTATTACAAATATTACACACCAGAAAACACAGAAATATCCATGAAATAAACATACAGTGTATATATATATTATATTTATATATATTTATATAAACAATTAAAGGGATAATTGGGAAGGCATTACAAATGTAAATATATTTTAAATAATAAAACAATCCCACCACCACAGGTATCCAGTGTGCGAACTATACCACGGTCTCCGGGGGGGGCCGGGATATTTTTTTTTGCGGGGGGGGGGGGGGTAAATGCTGATCCGTGCATTAATAGCAACAGCACAGACATAGGCCTATTATAAAGAGAACATCTGTTGCACACGGGGTGGTGCCACAGGTCTACATTTACATGAAACGTCCCGATGGATCATGTAAATGTCAACAGATTTCCCGAGCATGTATGGGCTACGCAAACTTCAATCAACTTGATAATAAATAATCCACGGACCACCAATGTAACGTTTGACTGTTTAATTAAATCAACTTAAAATGACTCAAATGTGATCCACTCACTCCACTGTTGGCTGGTCCAGCCAGCCGGCGGCCGCGGGACCACCGCAGCAACTTCGCCCCCCATCTCGAGCAGCAGGCAAGGAGGAAGAGGAAGAACAGGTGGGGTGGTCATCAGCAGCATCATCATCATCTTCTTCCACATCTCCTTCGATCTCTACTACTGTATGGTAGTTGTAGTCATCAAGTTAGCTTCTCTTGGCTCGTCTTCTTGTGTCTCTTCAGCCCCCAAGTTAACGTTAGCTGTCAAGTTAGCACTAGCACTGACGTTAGCTCCCTCCTCTCTCGGTTCTGTTGTAGCAGCAGTCACAACGTACGATGTGCTACCACCAGCTACATTCGGTTGGTCTTCTTGATCAGGTTGTTTAGCCGTCTTTTTAAAGAAATTGCCTAAGTTGTTTTTTTCTTTTCGACATGTCAGCAGCAGCAACAATGCCTGGTAAACATGCAGTGCTAACTAAACGAGCTTGTGAGTGAGTGGGTAGTGGGTGGAGCTGCGGGCAGCGTGCAAGCAGGCGAAACTTTTTTCATGAATCATAAACTCTAAATATAATTTTATTTCACTTATTTTACACCTTTGAAAAAAAAAAACATGCCCAAAATGGAATTTATTTGGTCATCATATCAGTATTTTAGATTATTATTATTTCATGTCACCACTAGGGGAGCTATAGCTCCCCCTGCTCCCCTCCAGTTCGCACCCTGCAGGTATCTACAGGAGAAGAGGGAATTCTCTCCACAAAATGTGAATGCCCACGTGGAGAATGGAAATGCAGTCATGCAGCTGCATTAGCCATCTTTGCCATCCACAATTTCAGCTGCACTGATACCTGTCAGTGGAAGAAGCCAAAGGCAGCTAAATGTACACATTCAGTGGAGGAGCTATTTCCTCCAACCAATAACTCACTCAACCCGCTGACAAGAGAGCCCACCTCCGCAGATCGTGACTGGCTGAGGGACAGACTCGGGGGCAGGTTCTCAGGAATGTCTTGGCTTCTCTCCCTCGAGCCAGAAGAGGAACACTACAGCTTGGAAACACTTACTGTTCCTGAAATTATCAAACCTGTTGGGCATCAGGGACCTGAGGCAATTGTGGCAAGCATGGCATTGTCTGAGGAGCAACAGAGGGCAATTCAGGTGGCTACACTGGTCAGTGAACCAACCCAAACTGGCATATTTTCAGGAAAGGAAGGTTGACTGCCAGCAGCTTTGGAGCTGTCCTGAGGTCAAAGCGTGTGACTGCTTACCTTATTGCCAGGGTGCTAGGGCAACAACAGGCCCTGGATGGTGTTTTGTCTGTACAGTGGGGGACTATGAATGAATGTGAGGGCGTCAGGGCATTCACCACTGCAACCCAGATGCAGGTCCATGAGTCAGGTTTGTGGCTCTCCCAATCAGGAGTGTTGGGGGCATCTCCAGATGGTCTGGTAGGGTCTCCCGCTGTGCTGGAGGTAAAGTGTCCCTACGGAGCCAGGGAAATGACAATTAGTGAAGCATTGCAAATCAAGGGCTTCTGTGTCAGTAAGGAAGAGAAACATTCAGCCTGCGTGAGGAGCATCCTTACTGGCACCAAGTGCAAGGTCAGCTTCACCTCACTGCAAGAGAGACTTGCTACTTTGTGGTCTGGACTACGAAAGACAGTGTCATCATTCCGATAGCCCGAGATGACAATTGGCAGCCTAACCTGTTGGCTCTCGAGGACTTTTTCAAGGCCCACATGCTTCCAAAGCTGGCACTGCCGGAATAATCACCTTTGTCACTGTTGTGGTTATTTTCTGAAAAAGACAGAAAAACAAAAAGGCATATTAATTGACTTGTTCTGAGTTCAGAGAGCACTGGTGTTAAAATTAAATATTTTTTTTTAGAGAAAACTCATCTTCAGGATGTTGTGGTTCCCCTTTGAAGATCTTTCTTGTAGCTGCTGCGATCCTTGTTTGAGTCGTTCATATGTTCGATGAAAAAGATCATTAAATCTATCATTTTCAAATATAGTAATTTTAAGAAATTGTGAATCGTTTTTAATTTACATTTACTCACCTTTGCAATGTTGTGGTTGTTAGAGTGTTAGGTTTCTGACTACAGAGAATAACATATTTACAAAATAATATTTCTTAATAAAAAAAGGCAGTCCGTGCAGAAAACTATTGTGGTTTCTTGATTCAAGCCTGCCTCTGAATCCCAAACCACAAACCATTCTTTGGAGGAACGTTTTTGATAAAGAAAGACAGAAAACAGAGCCTACCCGAGAGGCCAGACTTCAAGGTAAAAAGACAGTTTAAAGATTTATATTTGCAGATATTATCAGCACATCTGAGTCAAATTAATGTGTATTAAACAGAACCTAAATAAAAGAAATAAAATGCACCCAGTTTAAAAGACATTGTTTGAGTTTAATGATGAACTCAAAATGTAAAACAAAGTATGAAACATGTTTCTGGATTGATTAAACAGCAGAATCTAAATAAAAGAAATAAAATGCACCCAATGAAAAGACAGTTTGAGTGTAATGATGAACTCAAAATGTAAAACAAAGTATAATAATAATATACATTTGATTTATATAGCGCTTTTCTACAACTCAAAGACGCCTTACATTATGAGGGAGGGTAGATAAACAAGGACAGGCAAACAAATAAATATAGTAAAATAAAATAAACAGAAAAGTCAGTCAAGAGGTTTTGATTGAGAGGGGGGGGGGGGGGCTTACAGAGTTGAAAAGATGTGTATGAAACACATGTGTTTACATGTGAAAAGACACTATTTTTCTGCCACCTCTTTTATGAGAGGACGTTGGAAGTTCACTAGTGCGCAACATACATGCACCAGTTTATCTGCGAAGTGCCTCAGGTGAGATGGAATGAACTTTAGGATCCTAAATTCTTTCAAACGAGCATTTGCTCTCTCGACGTGAATCCTATTTAGTGCGATAAGCTTTGTAGCCGGTGCTTCACTGTGTGTCGGCTGGCCATGACAGAGGAATGGGGGAATGTTGACAGTGACTCCTTCAGGAAGAATGTTCTGGATTAATAATCCCTTGTCAGCCAATATCAGATCTCCAGGTTTGAAATGCTGAAGAACACCAGAATCCCGTACTATTTCTTTGTCACTTGTTGATCCTGGGTATAGTTTGCTGCAGTATGTGATCACAGCGTTTGGTGCTACCCCCAGCAGTAGTTTGAAGGAGTGCATGCCACGGTAAGCAGAGTAGGTCTCTTTCTGGATATCCATTTGCTTGGGGATAGCAATTTTGATGTCCGTACAATCCACTATCATTCTGCAGTTTTGGATGTGCCGAAATGAAGAAGGCAAGCTGGTTTTATTTTTCTCCCGGCTGGGAACAGTACTCATTATATCCTTAAAAAGTAATTTATGGAGAACCTCTATAAATGTTACAATCACATTTCTGACAGTGCTTTCCCCGCAGTGAAAGAGTGCAGCCAGATGAAGGTGTGTGTCATTATGACGCAGTTTCATGAGGGTCATGAAAACTTGGTCTTCAAGACTCAGTGATTTGGGGAACCAACCTTCTGGGTATGTAATGGAACCCTCAAAACGAGCACCATACTCACACACAGCACTGAATGTGTCTATCTGGCAATCCTGTCTCCATCCGAAGAACCTTTTCACTCAGCTGAGAGACAGAATACTTGTCACGGCAGTAACTCTGCTTTGCCTTGGACTCCTCGAGCTGGATCTCTAGCTGCATTATGTGTCTTTGCTGAGATTGAAGTTTTTCTTCTACCGTGGTCGCTTGCTCCTCGGCATTCTCAGATAGTGGTTGAGGATCTTCATTAGCAGCCGCCTGTGTTGATGGACCTGCTTCGTCCTCAGTCATTAGACACGCAGCTCCTTCCTCCATTCCATCAATTATCCCTCTCAGACAGCAGGAATGCTCTTCTACATTCTGTGCTTCAAATGAAACAGGCCTTTTTCTCTTTTGTAAAGGAAAATGACAGCTGCAGATGCGGGAACTGGCATTGGGCTTCCTGTCAGCTCGTCTGTTGGGAAGATATAAAATATTAGTTTCATGGAAGTCACACCGTCACATATAAGAGCATTAAGACATACAGTACATAGGCTAAAACAAAACATCTAAAGATATAACCTTGCACTTTGATAAGTCTCGTGAACATTTTCACTATTTTGACATTTGTAAAGATCAAAATTGAACTAAAAGAAATAAATGGTAGATTAATCCATATTGAAAATAGGTGTCAGCTGCTACACTAATTATAATAGTTAGATTTCTTAATTAAGATAAGATATTACTGTATTGATCCCAATTTGGGAAATGTTTGTGTTGCAGCAGCATAACAAGAAAAACTAAATATAAGTTGTTATTATATATACAAAAGTATGTGAGGGATGGAATATTAAATTGAATATAAATGTAAAATGTACAAGAGAAGCGATGGAGCAGAGAGTTCTCTGCCAGCCAGAGGTGATTTGTTATTAGTTCAATATGTCAAACTGATTTCCCTGACTACAATCTTTAGTCACATGGTGAAACGTTATGCTGCTTGTACTAATTAGACTTATCATATAAGCCACACAGGTTTTAATAGGATGTATTCATTATCTTTACTTATGTTACGGTCTTTTCAGCAGCGCCATCTCTAAAACGGCGATACAGTCACTACCCGTCATTTACATTTCACCGTGACATGGACAACAATGTAATGTCAGCTTACCTCATGGCACGAATCCAGACTCTCCTTTTGAAAACATTGGCTGGGAAACGAAAGAACGAGCACGTTTCATGCGAAGACCTGTGGCTGCAACCCGGAGCAAAGCAACAAACCATTGCGTAGCTAGTAGCGCTAGCCTTAGCTAACGTTAGCTAACGAAACAAACTGCCGAGTAAACTTGGAAAACACTGGTAATTAATTATTCTATAATTTGTAAAACTACGGTGTTAAAAAAAAAATACAGATTCTAATGGTCAGATATACAGATACTACAGATACTAGAGATAGGCAGGTACTTGCTTTCAAGCAGAACACGGGGGAACACAAAGTTAGCTGGAGTGTTTACGTGTTCGGCGTAATGACGTACAACGGCCTCGACCATTTCTGTAGTCCTATTCAGCCACTCGGTAACAACCATTGTTTTTCAGACACGTAAACTCTTCAAAAATCACCAGTGGGGTCACTGCTGATGTATTTAATGTCGTAGAACAAAACGTGATTTATCTCTTAAATTTGTGTCAACCACAGACCTTATTTCGAGCTATTTTCCAAAACCCTATGGAGAAAATGCATTGCTTTTTTGACGAAGGAACCGGAAGTGCTAAAAATGCTAACTTACTTCCGGGTTTTAGGACGGGTCACTGCGGTTCTCGTGATGTATTTCCTGTGTGTGCAGACCTGGAGGTGATGGAGAAGGAGTGGAGGGAGGTGGAGGAGCAGGTGGAGAGGCTGATGAGCGGTCAGGGGTCAGAGGTCACCGGGTGTGACCTGTGCCCGGAGCAGTGCAAACCGGCCTCTCTGAAGAAACCGTCACCTACATCGTCTGCGCCGTCATTTTCAACGAGAAGGTTACCTCATCATCAGATTATTTTATAATAATAATAACAATAAGCTTCATTTATACAGCACATTATACACACCAGGTGCAGCTCAAAGTGCTTTGACAAATTGGCACACATTACAAATTAAAACAGAGAGCAAGAAATTCACCTCACATCAGACAGTAAGACCTTTTTGGAAACATGCAGCGTAGCAACATGATATAACAGTTTGAGAGACACGAGGAGGTAAAAGGTATGATAATACAAATAAAATACAATACAATAAAACAAGACCCCCTTTGGAAAAATAAAGGAAGACATTAGAAAATAGATACAATAAAATATATTTTAAAAGGGCTGTCAGTCGATTAAAATATTTAATCGCATGATTGTCCATAGTTAATCGCGATTAATCGCACATTTTTGATCTGTTCTAAATGTACCTTAGAGGAATATTTTCAAGTTTTTAATACTCTTATCAACATATGAGTGGACAAATATGCTTTATGCTATGTTTATTATCATTTGAACAATGACAAATATTCTCATGAATATTAAAACAACAAACCTGGAACCTCTCTCATACAATAATACAATACAAATGGTGTGTGTGTGTGTGTGTGTGTGTGTGTGTGTGTGTGTGTGTGTGTGTGTGTGTGTGTGGTGTGTGTGTGTGTGGTGGTGTGTGTGTGTGTGTGTGTGTGTGTGTGTGTGTGTGTGTGTGTGTTGTGTGTGTGTGTGTTGTGTGTGTGTGTGTGTAGTGTGTGTGTGTGATATGGATCGTTGGAGCTATGTGCAGCTCAAGGCATATGCTCGAACGGGAGCTGCCTGGACGCTGCAATCATGTTGCGCACTATCCGAGCTGAGTGTGCTGACTCTCCTACAATGTCCCGCTGTCTGCTTCCTGCATCAAGTCAAGTGCTCGGCGCAGTTGTGGCGAAATGTCGCTCCTCTGTTTTCATTTAAACAGCTCCTTATATCCGTTAGCGCAGCTAGCTAGCACCCGATGCTAACAACAACAATGCACGTAAGGTCTCTCTCTCGCTCGCTCGGGCCACACATACACACACCCTCCTGGTCCTCCCGATGGCCAGTCGGTGCCTGTCCGTGAGCGTGGAAGTGTGGTCTGCTGCAAGCAGGCAGCAGGAGCGGGGCTGTCTGCATCAGCTTGTAGATGGTATTTTAAACTCGATGCGCTCTGAAACTACGGGGGGGGCCGAGGACAAAAAATACACATGCGTTAATCGGGTAAAAAATAATTAGTGGCGTTAATTTTTTTTGCGTTAACGCGTTATTAACGCCCTAAAAATATATATATACAGTGTATATTTAAAAAATATATATATTTTATTGTATCTATTTATATATACAGAATAGATATAGATATAAAATAAAATAATAATACAAATAGAAACGTAATAATAATTTGAATAAAGGTTAGGATTAAAAGACCAACTTAAAAGGAAATGTTGCTCATAAAACTGTTAAGTAAATAATGATTTTTGATTTTAGAATAGCACAATCGCCCAACCCTACTCTTTTATTAAATAGCGAGCCCATTCAATGAGTCACTGAGTACACGTATCTTGGTGTCGTGCTCGACCACAGCTCAGGTGGATGTTTGGTCTGAGAAGATAAATGCCAAGTCTCAACAAAGAATGTTTTTTTTACGTAAATGATTGTCTTTTAATGTCGGCAACAGATGGTGAAGATGTTTTATCATGCTTTTATTGAAAGTGTGCTCTCCTTCGGCGTCAGATGCTGGTTCGGCAACGCCACTGAGGCTCAGACAAAGTCAGTCAGGAGGGCCGTAACATGGTCCAGTGAATGGACAGGAATCTCATTTGCTAATATAGAATGCTTACAAGGACATACTGTAGTTTTAAAATTAGCACACAATATTGTGAGTGACCTGAGGCACCCTCTTGCCTCTTACTTCGAGCTGTTGCCACCCGGGCGGAGATATCGTGCCCCTCTGTTAAAAAAGAACAGATCTCGGCTGTCTTTCGTCCCACAAGCCATCCAACTCCTGAATCAATGATGGCTCAGACGCACTGTTTACCCAGCCGGTCTGGCCCTGTCCCCCCCTATTTCGCAAATGAGGGTTTATAGGCCCCTTGTCATGTCTGCCGATATCTGGTTTTCTTATGTCTGTTTGTTTGTATCTGTGTCTATGTTGTTGTCAGTGATGTGATGTATTGTCTTAACTTTTAAATGCCTTTGTGATGTGCTGAAACCCATTTTCCCCTCGGGACTAATAAACGAATACTATACTATACTAATATAAGTAAAAACCTACAAAATCTGTAAAATAAATAAAAAAATAAATGAATGTGTGTGTGACTGTGTGTGTGTGTGTGTGTGTGTGTGTGTGTGTGTGTGTGTGTGTGTGGTGTGTGTGTGTGTGTGGTGTGTGTGTGGTGTGTGTGTGTGTGTGTGTGTGTGTGTGTGTGTGTGTGTGTGTGTGGTGTGTGTGTGTGGGTGTGTGTGTGTGTGTGTGAACCACCAGAAGGAGGTGCTGATGTGCAGGAGGCGAGGCAGGACTGCTATAAGCAGTGGTACCTGCCTGCAGGGAGGGTTGGAGGTGGGGGAGAGCCTGGAGGAGGCCATGAGAAGGGAGGTAAGCATTGTCAAAACGTGTAATAGAGTGGTGCAGTGATGACGTATTTGTGAAGGCCGATCCGGAAAGTTAGCATCAACTGGATTTGGAATATTGCAGGAAATAATATCTGTAGCAAACAAACTACACTGAAAAAACTGAAATGTTGAGTTAATTAATGTTTATGTCAACACATGTTACATAACTGTATTGTGTTAGTTGAAAGCAATAATAATAAGTTGAACCTAATAGTTTTATACTAAATATGTTTGCTTGTAACTACAGTTGTGTTGACATTATACATTAATTAAAGTCAACGTTTCAGTTATTTTGTGTGTGATAGTTGAAGCAAAATGCAATCGTCAAAGGTTTATATAAAACAAAATGCTTCAGTCACATGGATGGTATCACCGCAAGGCTAAAGGCGGCTATTATTTGGTGTGTTGATCTTTAATAGTCTCTTTTAATCCCTTGTTAGCAACCACCGTTTTTATGACACATAGAAGCTTCAGAAATTCCCAGTTGGGTATTTACTGACTTATGTTTGTCGTACAACAAAAGTTAAAAACCTTTAGCTGTTTACCACAGACATTATTTCAGGCATCTAACCAAATACAAATGAAAAACTGACTTTGAGAAAAGGGAACTGAAAGTGCTCAATTGCTAACTGATTTACAGTAACCTCTCTACACATGTTACTAGTTACTTAAAATAAAAGTAAAGTTTTCCTTTATGATATAACTGTCTGTGTAGATGTACTGATTACACTACGTTTGAGTAACTTCCACAAAAAGAACGAAAGAACTATGGCATATGCATTCTAAAGTAAATAATGTTTAATAGCATGTAAATAAAGCACAGAAGTGTATTGCATATCATTACAAATTCAGTGTGTGTGATATTAGAAAGCCTAATAAGTACGGTGGCCCTTTAGTGCAAAACACAACAGCATTTCAGAAAACGCCACAGCATTTCACATTGGATGGAAAGGGTATTCCTTAGAGCAGGGGTCGGCAACCCGCGGCCCACGGTAAGCCCTCTGCTCTGGCTCCCTTGAGCTTAGACAAAAATAAGAAGGAAATTAAATAAAAGTATTTGTTGGACTATTTATATTTTGTTGCATGGTTGAAAATGTTTCGTATCTTGTATTTTGAGGTGATACTGTGACACATAAATAAAAAACAAAACGTTTTTAATTAGGTCAACTAAAATATGCGTCACATCCTGCTACGGTCCCGCGCGAGCGCCTTTTCTTGGAGGCGAATAACCTGACCCCGGCTCGATAAGCGAACTATGGATCAATCAAGAAAAGTACCGGAAGAACACAGGATTTAATTCTGCGTGGACAGAGTTATCTGCTTTCACAGCATTTCAGAGCTGACACGATAATTCGATCAACTGTTTCAGTCAGTCATTTTCAAGTAGAAATAGCAAAACAATTTCAGAATTCTCGGCCTGAGATGATCTTCTAATGTTTTTCCATGTCATACTAAATATATTTGGTATTAAGGCATTAGAAGACATCACGTCTCTGTTCATTTGTGTGGTAATATGTTGGCAGTATCATATTTTATAGGTTAAATAATTATCATTTGTATCAATTACCAACATCCACGCTTCAGATGGTTTTGCCACGATATGCCTGGATTTCTGGAATATCCTGTCTGATTATTTGATCTGAGAATCCCCACCCTAGAAAATGCACTGCATCACCATTTTTATCAATATAATATATATATATATATATAGCCTATTAAGGATTTGATATGCCCCCCCTCTCTAACCGACTACACTAACTCACTCTAACTAACTACAAGCTAAAAAACAACAATCTGTAAATGATAAACTCTAGCAAATACCAACAAATAAATAAAAATCAGGCTGTTAAAAATGATTGTGTAATAAAAAAGTAGTTATCAAAACTTTAGTATTATAAAGTAGTACCAACAACAATGGCATGATTTGTTCTTCTCTGCTGCAAATGTCTTATCTTCTTTTTGTTTTGTTCTAATACTAAGTTTACAATAAATACTCTGTTACTTCACTGTAGTAAACCACTTTGAGATCACAATGTGTGCTAAAACTAATGATGTCTGTATAGAGAGCCGCAGTGACGCGTCCTAATCCCCGGATGTAAACTTCTTCCGGTTCCTTCGTCAAAAACCAATGCAATTTCTCCATAGGATTTTGGAAAATAGCTCAAAATAAGGTCTGTGGTTGACACACATTTAAGAGAAGGATCACGTTTTGTTCAGCCGGATAATCTCCACATGTCTCTCCTACTTTTAATTTTTGAATCATAAATCTAGTCGCCAAAAGCGAAATGCTAACGTTATGCTATAAACGAACTACAAGCCAGTACAGCAGCAGGGTCGCACGACTTCAACGTCACGCCAACTTAAGATCGTTTCAACTGACTTTCGCGCGCTTGCATATTTAACAAAGCTTTTCATTTGAGCCACACTGAATTTCATTAGAAGTCATGGCTGTGTCAATTGCCAGTCTGATATCATTTTACAAAGATGACAAGAAGAGTGTAGATAGAGGAGAGAACCACTACAAGTCAGGACACGTACAGCAGTGCAGCCTAGATGAAGGTGTGCTTACCGGTGTTGTCAGGGCCAGCATGAGAGACAAGGTTTATAGAGTGTCGGTGAGTAGTGCTAGCAAGAGTACCGTTAACCTAGAGTTAATTTATTCACATTAGTGACATTAATTCCCATCAACACATCCATTTTATGTGTCACATGAAATCTTTATTACAAATATTACACACCAGAAAACACAGAAATATCCATGAAATAAACATACAGTGTATATATATATTATATTTATATATTTATATAAACAATTAAAGGGATAATTGGGAAGGCATTACAAATGTAAATATATTTTAAATAATAAAACAATCCCACCACCACAGGTATCCAGTGTGCGAACTATACCACGGTCTCCGGGGGGGGCCGGGATATTTTTTTTTGCGGGGGGGGGGGGGTAAATGCTGATCCGTGCATTAATAGCAACAGCACAGACATAGGCCTATTATAAAGAGAACATCTGTTGCACACGGGGTGGTGCCACAGGTCTACATTTACATGAAACGTCCCGATGGATCATGTAAATGTCAACAGATTTCCCGAGCATGTATGGGCTACGCAAACTTCAATCAACTTGATAATAAATAATCCACGGACCACCAATGTAACGTTTGACTGTTTAATTAATCACTTAAAATGACTCAATGTGATCCACTCACTCCACTGTTGGCTGGTCCAGCCAGCCGGCGGCCGCGGGACCACCGCAGCAACTTCGCCCCCCATCTCGAGCAGCAGGCAAGGAGGAAGAGGAAGAACAGGTGGGGTGTCATCAGCAGCATCATCATCATCTTCTTCCACATCTCCTTCGATCTCTACTACTGTATGGTAGTTTGTAGTCATCAAGTTAGCTTCTCTTGGCTCGTCTTCTTGTGTCTCTTCAGCCCCCAAGTTAACGTTAGCTGTCAAGTTAGCACTAGCACTGACGTTAGCTCCCTCCTCTCTCGGTTCTGTTGTAGCAGCAGTCACACGTACAATGTGCTACCACAGCTACTTCGGTTGGTCTTCTTGATCAGGTTGTTTAGCCGTCTTTTTAAAAGAAATTGCCTAAATTGTTTTTTTCTTTTCTGACATGTCAGCAGCAGCAACAATGCCTGGTAACCATGCAGTGCTAACTAAACGAGCTTGTGAGTGAGTGGGTAGTGGGTGGAGCTGCGGGCAGCGTGCAAGCAGGCGACACTTTTTTCATGAATCATAAACTCTAAATATAATTTATTTCACTATTTTACACCTTTGAAAAAAAAAAAACATGCCCAAAATGGAATTTATTTGGTCATCATATCAGTATTTTAGATTATTATTATTTCATGGCACCACTAGGGGAGCTATAGCTCCCCCTGCTCCCCTCCAGTTCGCACCCTGCAGGTATCTACAGGAGAAGAGGGAATTCTCTCCACAAAATGTGAATGCCCACGTGGAGAATGGAAATGCAGTCATGCAGCTGCATTAGCCATCTTTGCCATCCACCAATTTCAGCTGCACTGATACCTGTCAGTGGAAGAAGCCAAAGGCAGCTAAATGTACACATTCAGTGGAGGAGCTATTTCCTCCAACCAATAACTCACTCAACCCGCTGACAAGAGAGCCCACCATCCGCAGATCGTGACTGGCTGAGGGACAGACTCGGGGGCAGGTTCTCAGGAATGTCTTGGCTTCTCTCCCCTCGAGGCCAGAAGAGGAACACTACAGCTTGGAAACACTTACTGTTCCTGAAATTATCAAATCTGTTGGGCATCAGGGACCTGAGGCAATTGTGGCAAGCATGGCATTGTCTGAGGAGCAACAGAGGGCAATTCAGGTGGCTACACTGGTCAGCGGAACCAACCCAAACTGGCATATTGTTCAGGAAAGGAAGGTTGACTGCCAGCAACGTTGGAGCTGTCCTGAGGTCAAAGCGTGTGACTGCTCCCTTAGTGCCAGGGTGCTAGGGCAACAACAGGCCCTGGATGGTGTTTGTCTGTACAGTGGGGGACTATGAATGAATGTGAGGGCGTCAGGGCATTCACCACTGCAACCCGATGCAGGTCCATGAGTCAGGTTTGTGGCTCTCCCATCAGAGTGTTGGGGGCATCTCCAGATGGTCTGGTAGGGTCTCCGCTGTGCTGGAGGTAAAGTGTCCCTACGGAGCCAGGGAAATGACAATTAGTGAAGCATTGCAAATCAAGGGCTTCTGTGTCAGTAAGGAAGAGAAACATTCAGCCTGCGTGAGGAGCATCCTTACTGGCACCAAGTGCAAGGTCAGCTTCACCTCACTGTAAGAGAGACTTGCTACTTTGTGGTCTGGACTACGAAAGACAGTGTCATCATTCCGATAGCCCGAGATGACAATTGGCAGCCTAACCTGTTGGCTCTCGAGGACTTTGTCAAGGCCCACATGCTTCCAAAGCTGGCACTGCCGGAATAATCACCTTTGTCACTGTTGTGGTTATTTTCTGAAAAAGACAGAAAAACAAAAAGGCATATTAATTGACTTGTTCTGAGTTCAGAGAGCACTGGTGTTAAAATTAAATATTTTTTTTTAGAGAAAACTCATCTTCAGGATGTTGTGGTTCCCCTTTGAAGATCTTTCTTGTAGCTGCTGCGATCCTTGTTTGAGTCGTTCATATGTTCGATGAAAAAGATCATTAAATCTATCATTTTCAAATATAGTAATTTTAAGAAATTGTGAATCGTTTTTAATTTACATTTACTCACCTTTGCAATGTTGTGGTTGTTAGAGTGTTAGGTTTCTGACTACAGAGAATAACATATTTACAAAATAATATTTCTTAATAAAAAAAGGCAGTCCGTGCAGAAAACTATTGTGGTTTCTTGATTCAAGCCTGCCTCTGAATCCCAAACCACAAACCATTCTTTGGAGGAACGTTTTTGATAAAGAAAGACAGAAAAACAGAGCCTACCCGAGAGGCCAGACTTCAAGGTAAAAAGACAGTTTAAAGATTTATATTTGCAGATATTATCAGCAATCTGAGTCAAATTAATGTG
The DNA here is from genome assembly GCF_902827115.2 of Pseudochaenichthys georgianus. Taxonomy (NCBI): domain Eukaryota; kingdom Metazoa; phylum Chordata; class Actinopteri; order Perciformes; family Channichthyidae; genus Pseudochaenichthys; species Pseudochaenichthys georgianus. The sequence goes on along the minus strand of NC_047511.1, from coordinate 3,171,365 downwards.
TATTAAACAGAACCTAAATAAAAGAAATAAAATGCACCCAGTTTAAAAGACATTGTTTGAGTTTAATGATGAACTCAAAATGTAAAACAAAGTATGAAACATGTTTCTGGATTGATTAAACAGCAGAATCTAAATAAAAGAAATAAAATGCACCCAATGAAAAGACAGTTTGAGTGTAATGATGAACTCAAAATGTAAAACAAAGTATAATAATAATATACATTTGATTTATATAGCGCTTTTCTACAACTCAAAGACGCCTTACATTATGAGGGAGGGTAGATAAACAAGGACAGGCAAACAAATAAATATAGTAAAATAAAATAAACAGAAAAGTCAGTCAAGAGGTTTTGATTGAGAGGGGGGAGGGGGGCTTACAGAGTTGAAAAGATGTGTATGAAACACATGTGTTTACATGTGAAAAGACACTATTTTTCTGCCACCTCTTTTATGAGAGGACGTTGGAAGTTCACTAGTGCGCAACATACATGCACCAGTTTATCTGCGAAGTGCCTCAGGTGAGATGGAATGAACTTTAGGATCCTAAATTCTTTCAAACGAGCATTTGCTCTCTCGACGTGAATCCTATTTAGTGCGATAAGCTTTGTAGCCGGTGCTTCACTGTGTGTCGGCTGGCCATGACAGAGGAATGGGGGAATGTTGACAGTGACTCCTTCAGGAAGAATGTTCTGGATTAAGAATCCCTTGTCAGCCAATATCAGATCTCCAGGTTTGAAATGCTGAAGAACACCAGAATCCCGTACTATTTCTTTGTCACTTGTTGATCCTGGGTATAGTGTGCTGCAGTATGTGATCACAGCGTTTGGTGCTACCCCCAGCAGTAGTTTGAAGGAGTGCATGCCACGGTAAGCAGAGTAGGTCTCTTTCTGGATATCCATTTGCTTGGGGATAGCAATTTTGATGTCCGTACAATCCACTATCATTCTGCAGTTTTGGATGTGCCGAAATGAAGAAGGCAAGCTGGTTTTATTTTTCTCCCGGCTGGGAACAGTACTCATTATATCCTTAAAAAAGTAATTTATGGAGAACCTCTATAAATGTTACAATCACATTTCTGACAGTGCTTTCCCCGCAGTGAAAGAGTGCAGCCAGATGAAGGTGTGTGTCATTATGACGCAGTTTCATGAGGGTCATGAAAACTTGGTCTTCAAGACTCAGTGATTTGGGGAACCAACCTTCTGGGTATGTAATGGAACCCTCAAAACGAGCACCATACTCACACACAGCACTGAATGTGTCTATCTGGCAATCCTGTCTCCATCCGAAGAACCTTTTCACTCAGCTGAGAGACAGAATACTTGTCACGGCAGTAACTCTGCTTTGCCTTGGACTCCTCGAGCTGGATCTCTAGCTGCATTATGTGTCTTTGCTGAGATTGAAGTTTTTCTTCTACCGTGGTCGCTTGCTCCTCGGCATTCTCAGATAGTGGTTGAGGATCTTCATTAGCAGCCGCCTGTGTTGATGGACCTGCTTCGTCCTCAGTCATTAGACACGCAGCTCCTTCCTCCATTCCATCAATTATCCCTCTCAGACAGCAGGAATGCTCTTCTACATTCTGTGCTTCAAATGAAACAGGCCTTTTTCTCTTTTGTAAAGGAAAATGACAGCTGCAGATGCGGGAACTGGCATTGGGCTTCCTGTCAGCTCGTCTGTTGGGAAGATATAAAATATTAGTTTCATGGAAGTCACACCGTCACATATAAGAGCATTAAGACATACAGTACATAGGCTAAAACAAAACATCTAAGATATAACCTTGCACTTTGATAAGTCTCGTGAACATTTTCACTATTTTGACATTTGTAAAGATCAAAATTGAACTAAAAGAAATAAATGGTAGATTAATCCATATTGAAAATAGGTGTCAGCTGCTACACTAATTATAATAGTTAGATTTCTTAATTAAGATAAGATATTACTGTATTGATCCCAATTTGGGAAATGTTTGTGTTGCAGCAGCATAACAAGAAAAACTAAATATAAGTTGTTATTATATATACAAAAGTATGTGAGGGATGGAATATTAAATTGAATATAAATGTAAAATGTACAAGAGAAGCGATGGAGCAGAGAGTTCTCTGCCAGCCAGAGGTGATTTGTTATTAGTTCAATATGTCAAACTGATTTCCCTGACTACAATCTTTAGTCACATGGTGAAACGTTATGCTGCTTGTACTAATTAGACTTATCATATAAGCCACACAGGTTTTAATAGGATGTATTCATTATCTTTACTTATGTTACGGTCTTTTCAGCAGCGCCATCTCTAAAACGGCGATACAGTCACTACCCGTCATTTACATTTCACCGTGACATGGACAACAATGTAACGTCAGCTTACCTCATGGCACGAATCCAGACTCTCCTTTGGAAAACATTGGCTGGGAAACGAAAGAACGAGCACGTTTCATGCGAAGACCTGTGGCTGCAACCCGGAGCAAAGCAACAAACCATTGCGTAGCTAGTAGCGCTAGCCTTAGCTAACGTTAGCTAACGAAACAAACTGCCGAGTAAACTTGGAAAACACTGGTAATTAATTATTCTATAATTTGTAAAACTACGGTGTTAAAAAAAAAATACAGATTCTAATGGTCAGATATACAGATACTACAGATACTAGAGATAGGCAGGTACTTGCTTTCAAGCAGAACACGGGGGAACACAAAGTTAGCTGGAGTGTTTACGTGTTCGGCGTAATGACGTACAACGGCCTCGACCATTTCTGTAGTCCTATTCAGCCACTCGGTAACAACCATTGTTTTTCAGACACGTAAACTCTTCAAAAATCACCAGTGGGGTCACTGCTGATGTATTTAATGTCGTAGAACAAAACGTGATTTATCTCTTAAATTTGTGTCAACCACAGACCTTATTTCGAGCTATTTTCCAAAACCCTATGGAGAAAATGCATTGCTTTTTTGACGAAGGAACCGGAAGTGCTAAAAATGCTAACTTACTTCCGGGTTTTAGGACGCGTCACTGCGGTTCTCGTGATGTATTTCCTGTGTGTGCAGACCTGGAGGTGATGGAGAAGGAGTGGAGGGAGGTGGAGGAGCAGGTGGAGAGGCTGATGAGCGGTCAGGGGTCAGAGGTCACCGGGTGTGACCTGTGCCCGGAGCAGTGCAAACCGGCCTCTCTGAAGAAAACCGTCACCTACATCGTCTGCGCCGTCATTTTCAACGAGAAGGTTACCTCATCATCAGATTATTTTATAATAATAATAACAATAAAGCTTCATTTATACAGCACATTATACACACCAGGTGCAGCTCAAAGTGCTTTGACAAATTGGCACACATTACAAATTAAAACAGAGAGCAAGAAATTCACCTCACATCAGACAGTAAGACCTTTTTGGAAACATGCAGCGTAGCAACATGATATAACAGTTTGAGAGACACGAGGAGGTAAAAGGTATGATAATACAAATAAAATACAATACAATAAAACAAGACCCCCTTTGGAAAAATAAAGGAAGACATTAGAAAATAGATACAATAAAATATATTTTAAAAGGGCTGTCAGTCGATTAAAATATTTAATCGCATGATTGTCCATAGTTAATCGCGATTAATCGCACATTTTTGATCTGTTCTAAATGTACCTTAGAGGAATATTTTTCAAGTTTTTAATACTCTTATCAACATATGAGTGGACAAATATGCTTTATGCTAATGTTTATTATCATTTGAACAATGACAAATATTCTCATGAATATTAAACACAACAACCTGGAACCTCTCTCATACAATAATACAATACAAATGGTGTGTGTGTGTGTGTGTGTGTGTGTGTGTGTGTGTGTGTGTGTGTGTGTGTGTGTGTGTGTGTGTGTGTGTGTGTGTGTGTGTGTGTGTGTGTGTGTGTGTGTGTGTGTGTGTGTGTGTGTGTGTGTGTGTGTGTGTGTGTGTGTGTGTGTGTGATATGGATCGTTGGAGCTATGTGCAGCTCAAGGCATATGCTCGAACGGGAGCTGCCTGGACGCTGCAATCATGTTGCGCACTATCCGAGCTGAGTGTGCTGACTTCTCCTACAATGTCCCGCTGTCTGCTTCCTGCATCAAGTCAAGTGCTCGGCGCAGTTGTGGCGAAATGTCGCTCCTCTGTTTTCATTTAAACAGCTCCTTATATCCGTTAGCGCAGCTAGCTAGCACCCGATGCTAACAACAACAATGCACGTAAGGTCTCTCTCTCGCTCGCTCGGGCCACACATACACACACCCTCCTGGTCCTCCCGATGGCCAGTCGGTGCCTGTCCGTGAGCGTGGAAGTGTGGTCTGCTGCAAGCAGGCAGCAGGAGCGGGGCTGTCTGCATCAGCTTGTAGATGGTATTTTAAACTCGATGCGCTCTGAAACTACGGGGCGGCCGAGGACAAAAAATACACATGCGTTAATCGGGTAAAAATAATTAGTGGCGTTAATTTTTTTTGCGTTAACGCGTTATTAACGCCCTAAAAATATATATATACAGTGTATATTTAAAAAATATATATATTTTATTGTATCTATTTATATATACAGAATAGATATAGATATAAAATAAAATAATAATACAAATAGAAACGTAATAATAATTTGAATAAAGGTTAGGATTAAAAGACCAACTTAAAAGGAAATGTTGCTCATAAAACTGTTAAGTAAATAATGATTTTTGATTTTAGAATAGCACAATCGCCCAACCCTACTCTTTTATTAAATAGCGAGCCCATTCAATGAGTCACTGAGTACACGTATCTTGGTGTCGTGCTCGACCACAAGCTCAGGTGGATGTTTGGTCTGAGAAGATAAATGCCAAGTCTCAACAAAGAATGTTTTTTTTACGTAAATGATTGTCTTTTAATGTCGGCAACAGATGGTGAAGATGTTTTATCATGCTTTTATTGAAAGTGTGCTCTCCTTCGGCGTCAGATGCTGGTTCGGCAACGCCACTGAGGCTCAGACAAAGTCAGTCAGGAGGGCCGTAACATGGTCCAGTGAATGGACAGGAATCTCATTTGCTAATATAGAATGCTTACAAGGACATACTGTAGTTTTAAAATTAGCACACAATATTGTGAGTGACCTGAGGCACCCTCTTGCCTCTTACTTCGAGCTGTTGCCACCCGGGCGGAGATATCGTGCCCCTCTGTTAAAAAAGAACAGATCTCGGCTGTCTTTCGTCCCACAAGCCATCCAACTCCTGAATCAATGATGGCTCAGACGCACTGTTTACCCAGCCGGTCTGGCCCTGTCCCCCCTATTTCGCAAATGAGGGTTTATAGGCCCCTTGTCATGTCTGCCGATATCTGGTTTTCTTATGTCTGTTTGTTTGTATCTGTGTCTATGTTGTTGTCAGTGATGTGATGTATTGTCTTAACTTTTTAAATGCCTTTGTGATGTGCTGAAACCCATTTTCCCCTCGGGGACTAATAAACGAATACTATACTATACTAATATAAGTAAAAACCTACAAAATCTGTAAAATAAATAAAAAAATAAAGAAATGTGTGTGTGACTGTGTGTGTGTGTGTGTGTGTGTGTGTGTGTGTGTGTGTGTGTGTGTGTGTGTGTGTGTGTGTGTGTGTGTGTGTGTGTGTGTGTGTGTGTGTGTGTGTGTGTGTGTGTGTGTGTGTGTGTGTGTGTGTGTGTGTGTGTGTGTGTGTGTGAACCACCAGAAGGAGGTGCTGATGGTGCAGGAGGCGAGGCAGGACTGCTATAAGCAGTGGTACCTGCCTGCAGGGAGGGTGGAGGTGGGGGAGAGCCTGGAGGAGGCCATGAGAAGGGAGGTAAGCATTGTCAAAACGTGTAATAGAGTGGTGCAGTGATGACGTATTTGTGAAGGCCGATCCGGAAAGTTAGCATCAACTGGATTTTGGAATATTGCAGGAAATAATATCTGTAGCAAACAAACTACACTGAAAAAACTGAAATGTTGAGTTAATTAAATGTTTTATGTCAACACATGTTACATAACTGTATTGTGTTAGTTGAAAGCAATAATAATAAGTTGAACCTAATATTTTTATACTAAATATGTTTGCTTGTAACTAACAGTTGTGTTGACATTATACATTTAATTAAAGTCAACGTTTCAGTTATTTTGTGTGTGATAGTTGAAGCAAAAATGCAATCGTCAAAGGTTTATATAAACAAAATGCTTCAGTCACATGGATGGTATCACCGCAAGGCTAAAGGCGGCTATTATTTGGTGTGTTGATCTTTAATAGTCTCTTTTAATCCCTTGTTAGCAACCACCGTTTTTATGACACATAGAAGCTTCAGAAATTCCCAGTTGGGTATTTACTGACTTATGTTATGTCGTACAACAAAAGTTAAAAACCTTTAGCTGTTTACCACAGACATTATTTCAGGCATCTAACCAAATACAAATGAAAAACTGACTTTGAGAAAAGGGAACTGAAAGTGCTCAATTGCTAACTGATTTACAGTAACCTCTCTACACATGTTACTAGTTACTTAAAATAAAAGTAAAGTTTTCCTTTATGATATAACTGTCTGTGTAGATGTACTGATTACACTACGTTTGAGTAACTTCCACAAAAAGAACGAAAGAACTATGGCATATGCATTCTAAAGTAAATAATGTTTAATAGCATGTAAATAAAGCACAGAAGTGTATTGCATATCATTACAAATTCAGTGGTGTGTGATATTAGAAAGCCTAATAAGTACGGTGGCCCTTTAGTGCAAAACACAACAGCATTTCAGAAAACGCCACAGCATTTCACATTGGATGGAAAGGGTATTCCTTAGAGCAGGGGTCGGCAACCCGCGGCCCACGGTAAGCCCTCTGCTCTGGCTCCCTTGAGCTTAGACAAAAATAAGAAGGAAATTAAATAAAAGTATTTGTTGGACTATTTATATTTTGTTGCATGGTTGAAAATGTTTCGTATCTTGTATTTTGAGGTGATACTGTGACACATAAATAAAAAACAAAACGTTTTTAATTAGGTCAACTAAAATATGCGTCACATCCTGCTACGGTCCCGCGCGAGCGCCTTTTCTTGGAGGCGAATAACCTGACCCCCGGCTCGATAAGCGAACTATGGATCAATCAAAGAAAAGTACCGGAAGAACACAGGATTTAATTCTGCGTGGACAGAGTTATCTGCTTTCACAGCAAACGATGCTGGTTTACCGGTATGTCTGATATGTAGAGAGAAGTTGTCAACGGTGGTGCAGCCTTTACGTATCGAGGAACAACACGGGAGAGGAAGCCAGCTGACGATCTTCAGTCATCATTCAATGGGGTATGTCATTTATTTCAGAAAACACTTTTTGTTATATTCCATGGAATGCTCTTAACGTCCCGATAGCAATGAATATAATAATAATAATAATAATGCATTTTATTTATGGGCGCCTTTCAAAGCTCTCAAGGACACATTACAGAGCATAAAAAACAAGCAACAAAGAAGAGCACACAGTAATACAAGACTTAAAAAATACTTAAAAAACAGACTTAAAAACAACAATCAGTTTAGCAGAGATTAAGAAATGGAATACGCCAGTTTAAAAAGGTGTGTTTTCAGGCTGGATTTGAAGGTTGGGAGTGAGTCCATATTGCGGATGTCTTGTGGACATACTATATATTAAAGGTGGGGTAGGTAAGTTTGAGAAACCGGCTCGAGATCGCTAGGATTTGAAAATACACAACCGGAGAAAATCTGCCACTTCCTTACAGAGCCCCTCCTCCAACACACACAAACGCGCACATGACCAATGAGGGCACGAGATAAGTTTGTGCCCCGATGGAAGGCTGACAGGCAGGTAGGCCATCCAGTTAAAAAGTTGTACTTTTTACAGTATTACGGCTTCTACAGATGACATTTTTTTATGGATTTTTTGTCCAGTTTCTGAACAGATATGAGGAGCTGTGAGCTCTGAGTGTGTGCTAACAGCTAACGGCTGATGTGTTGGGACCATAGACTGGTTGGGACATGTTGCGCTGTCAGGTGCTGACCAATCACGAAGCGCCATTTCTTGACTGCAGCAAAAACAACCAATCACAGCAGTGCTTCTCTGGCTGGCTCTGTCCAATCACAAACAAGAAGTGTTCTCCCTAAAGGAATACCCTTTCCGTCCAATGTGAAATGCTGTGGCGTTTTCTGAAATGCTGTTGTGTTTTGTGAAATGTTGTGATGTCTTGCACTTCAGGGTCACCGTATACTACCCTAACACGCTCCCTGTTGCCTGGGATACCACTCTGGTTGTCTGCAGGTAAAGGAAGAGGCGGGGTTTGACTGCGAACCAATCACCTTGCTGCTGATCCAGGAGCAGGGACCACAGTGGATCCGCTTTAACTTCCTCGCCAAAATCACAGGTATGATGTCACACTCACATGTTAGTCGTTCTGTGCCTTTTAGAATCCTCCTCGACAATATAGAGTGGTGCAGTGACGCGTTCTAAAACCCAGAAGTAAGCTGCGCTCGGGTTCCCTCGACAAAAAGGCGATGGGATTTCTCCATAGGATTTTGGAAAATAGCTCGAAATAAGGTCTGTGGAAAACGAACCTGTTTGATAAATGCACGTTTTGTTCAGCCGGATAATATCCACATGTCTACCCTACTTTTATCATTTTCGAATCATAAATCTAATTGATAGATTTATGATTAGAAAATTATAAAAGTGTTGTGTCTCTGAACTTTAAGAGGCCGTATATGCTTTTTGTGATTTTCCCTTTCCTGTAGTGTGTTATCTAGGTTTTAGTGCATGTAAATTGTCTGCAAAGGCTAAAATCCCTTTGTTCACTCCAGAGGGAGATTCTCTCCCAAACACTCCCCCCCCGCCTGAAACACCTCTATCGGACTCATTTGTTTACTTCCTGAAACTATTGATATCGCTATGTAACGCTGGCGCTTCTATTGGCTAGCACTCCAACAAATTGTAAGGGGCAGGACATCGCTAAGTTGTTCACCAATCATAACAGAGCCTACCAGCTAACCAATCAGAGCAGACTGGGCTCTGGTTTCAGACAGAGGGTGAAAAGAGGTGCTGCAGCACAGGCAGTATGAGAAAAATAAAGAGCTTTTTGAACATTAAAGCATGGAGACATGTCACAGAATAGGACTTACTTAAGATTTATTATAGGAATATATTACGGTGTAGATAGCTTAAGGTGTTTTTCTTTAGATGTGTAACAACTTGTTTGTGATTCTGTGTGTCAGGTGGAAGTCTAAAGACTCTTTTAGAAGCAGATCAGGAGTCTCTTCAGGCCGGCTGGTGGGACAGAAAGGCTGTCCTCCCTCTGAGAGGACGAGACATCATCCGCATCATCGACTGCGGGCTCAAGTACAACATTAAACTCTGAGTCTCTTTGCTAAGAAAAGCTAAAGATGTCCTAAACACGTTACGATTAAACTCAGATATATCTTTAGAGAAGACTCTCGCTGTCCTTTTCTACAAAACTTACACATTTTTACATTATGTCCTACAAAACATATAAGGAAATGTTTTCTTAAAATTACAGCATGCATGCTATTTTTGATATCTTTTGTGGTTTTTGATTTAGTATCAGTTTTGTTTTGATAAAGCTTTTTAAGTAAATGAATGGGGGGAAATCAACCCTGCATCAAAACAGTTTCCAGTAACAAAAATAGTCAAAAATGTATCAAATTACAGGAAGTTGGTTAAAAGAAGAGAACTTAATAAACTGTTGGTGGAACAAATATTGTAAATAAAAAATATATATTCAAAAAGAAATCATCATAATTTGAAATCAAGTTATTATTCTTGACGATAGATGGAAAAAATGGGTGAGGTATACAAGACAAGACATGACCATGACTCTCCAGTTAGATATGACAAATTGTCTGCTGTGCTGCTTTCAGGTACTGTCAGGAACCCTGGCATCCTGTCACACTACCGTTAGACCTGAGCTGCCGTCACATTGTGCAGAAACTCATCCTGGTTTTCACCAACGCTGCGGACAAGATCTGGCTCCTGCTGATCAAAGGTACCTGGCTGCTGATCAGAAACTAACTCACTTCAGATGTTTGATTGATTTGCCTGGCTAACTCCTGAAAAGTCAAAAAGTATTTCACTTAAATCTTTTTCGGCTTAGAAAAACTAAATACAATTGTTGTAATCTCAATGAATATGTTGGTTTTCCCATCAAGAAGTTTTCTACTACAAGGATTTGTCCTTTGTTTGTTGCTCTACCTTCCTGTAGTTCTTCATTAAAGCTTTATCTGCCATTCATATTTATTAGGGCTGTCAGTCGATTAAAATAGTTAATCGCGATTAATCGCAAATTAATCGCACATTTTTTATCTGTTCTAAATGTACCTTAGAGCTAGAGGGATATTTTAAGTTTTTAATACTCTTATATATGAGTGGACACCTGGAACCTCTCTCATACAATACAGTGTGTGCGCGTGCGTGTGCGTGTGCATGTGCGTGTGTGTGTGTGTGTGTGTGTGTGTGTGTGTGGAGAGACACTGTGATGGATCGTTGGAGCTATGTGCAACTCACGGCATATGCTCGAACGGGAGCTGCCTGGACGCTGCAATCATGTTGCGCACTATCCGAGCTGAGTGTGCTGACTTCTCCTACAATGTCCCGCTGTCTGGCTTCCTGCATAAAGTCAAGTGCTCGGCGCAGTTGTCGGCGAAATGTCGCTCCTCTGTTTTCATTGAAACAGCTCCTTATATCCGTTAGCGCAGCTAGCAAGCACCAGATGCTAACAACAACAATACACGTAAGGTGTGCACGTTCTCTGTCTCTCGCTCGCTCGGGCCACACATACACACACCCTCCCGGTCCTCCCGATGGCCAGTCAGTGCCTGACGGTGAGCGTGGAAGTGTGGTCTGCCGCAAGCGGCGGCAGGAGCGGGGCTGTCTGCATCAGCTTGTAGATGGTATTTTAAACTCGATGCGCTCTGAAACTACGGGGCGGCCGAGGACAAAAAATACACATGCGTTAATCGCGTTAAAATAATTAGTGGCGTTAATTTGTTTGTTTTTTGCGTTAACGCGTTAACTTGACAGCCCTAATATTTATATAACAACAAATCTGTCTCTTCCCATTTCACTTGCTTCAGATAAATAACAGATAGAAAACAAAACCACACATAGGGGCATTATAATTGAGTATTTGCATTAACACTTTACAAACTGTTTCCCAAATCAGAGTTATTTCAGAAGTTTGCCGTTATCTTCATTAAATGATCCAATAGTGATGACCCGGGGAGAAAAGAACACTTTATTATTTCTGAAGCGTAAAAGAATCACGAGAAGTAAAAAGCTAACATTAGACTATAAAGGAATTACATCACGGTCACATGACTTCATGTCACCAGCGCTAAGCTAAAGGCAGCTCATATTCAGCATGATTATGTTTAGTAGTCCAGTTTAGCATTTTTAGCCGTTTTTATGACACATAGAAGCTTCAAACATTCATCAGTGGGGTATTTACTAACAGGCATCTAACCAAATTCACATACATCAAATTGTGACTTAAAGATGAGCGAACAGGAAGTTCCAAAATGCTAACTAATTTCCGAGTTATAGGACTAATTCCTGCACCACTACTAAATTTGGCTCTAAATCCAAAATACATACACCAAATCCTCTGGTCAACTGTCCTTCTTGTCTTGGACACACGCCTACTCCAATATTTCTGGCGCCGGTGTTACCTTTGCTTAGTTTTTCATATTTCTATGTGCCATGTTGGATAGGTAAGTTTCCCAGTTGTTCAATGTAAATCATGATTATATGTATGGAAGCCTAACTGGAAACTCTTCCTTGATAAGAGGAACACTACCCATAACAGATTTTCATTTTCCTTTTAACACAAAAATAGCTTAGTGAGGCTACAGACATTTTCTGTACAGTGTTTTTAAGGAAAAAGCTGCATATTTTTAAATGTATTTGTGTCCATGCACAAATGGAAACTTGGTCACACTGTTAATGTTACATTCACATTTTAAAAATTTGAATTTTGATATTGTTCACTGAACATCAGGGTATGACTTTCAATGACTTTAAAACCTTTTTTATTTTATTTTTATATGGTCGTGAATATGAAAAATCGAATTGGATTGCATGTATTATTTTTCAATTTAATTCAGATTACATCAACATATGTGAGAAATTAATTGATATTGTTGAAATAGATGTTCATACTAAATGAGACACAAACCTCCTCCATGTGTCTCTGTGTTTGTATCTGAATCTCCATGAACTAACTAGGAATGGGAATGATTAATCGAATATTCGATTTTTTTATGGGAGGGGTGCCTAAATTGATTACACATTATCAAATGTATTAATTAAATGTATACGACAGTGCCATTTTAAATATCAAAGAAAAATATCAAAGAAAAAAAAACATGTGTAACGTTCCACTCTAACGGAGAGTCCTACACAACAAACGAAAATGTATTTATTATTAAAACCTTCTTTTTTTTTTAAACATAAAAAAAAAAAGTATAGGATTCGTAAATGCTGTTAACCGTTTTTTTGGGGGTCGAATATTCGAATATTAATTTGCTTTCAAATTCCAATCCCGATAACTAACCCACCCCCCTTCTCTCTCAGCCCCCGGGCTCCACCTCCCCTCGGCTGCTGCAGTGAAGACCCACGCTGTGACGTGGGCGGCCAACATGGTGGTGCAGGAGGCGCTGCCGACGGCGTACTACGACCATGACGTCAACACTCTGGGCGTCTTTAGCCTGCAGCACAGTGGCCAGCAGCAGGGCAGGACGGACGGCGTGTGCTTCAACACGCTGGTGGTGCTGGTGCCCGACCGCGTCCAGCGCAACCAGGACGGCGAGAAGGTGGAGTCAACGGGGATGCTGCAGCCTCCACCCGTAGAAAACCCTCGATACCTCTGGCATGAAGTCCACAAACAGACACTGAGAGAGAAACTGCTGGAAAAGATCAAAAACACCTCCATCTTACCTCTCCACAGCATGTACTGAGCACGTTCTACCCAGAGGTGTAAAGTAACTAAGTAAATGTATTCAAGTACTTAAGAACAATTTTGAGATACTTTACTTCAGTATTTCCATGTTAGTTTACTTTGTACTTCTACTCCACTACAATTCAGAGGTAAATGGTGTACTTTTATTCCACTACATTTATTTAAAACCTTCAGTTACTTTACAGATGAATGATGTGAAATCTAATCAAGTGTTGAATCAGACTTTAGTTCCACCTGGAGTAAATCCACCAGCTACCCTGCAGTCTACAAAGTACTTCAGACTAGCTGCACCTCCACCAGCTACCCTGCAGTCTACAAAGTACTTCAGACTAGCTGCACCTTCACCAGCTACCCTGCAGTCTACAAAGTACTTCAGACTAGCTGCACCTTCACCAGCTACCCTGCAGTCTACAAAGTACTTCAGACTAGCTGCACCTTCACCAGCTACCCTGCAGTCTACAAAGTACTTCAGACTAGCTGCACCTTCACCAGCTACCCTGCAGTCTACAAAGTACTTCAGACTAGCTGCACCTTCACCAGCTACCCTGCAGTCTACAAAGTACTTCAGACTAGCTGCACCTTCACCAGCTACCCTGCAGTCTACAAAGTACTTCAGACTAGCTGCACCTTCACCAGCTACCCTGCAGTCTACAAAGCCATTCAGACTAGCTGCACCTTCACCAGCTTTGAGAACACTTTCATGATCAATCATTATAAAACACATCATATATATTATTCTGAAATGGACCAATCTGCACAACGACTACTTTTACTGTCTTTCACTATATTTTGATGCGAGTTCTTTTGTACTTTTCCATGAGTAACATGTAACAATGCAGGACTTTTACTTACGTAACAGAGTATTCCTACACTCTACTTTCACTCAAGTACAAGATCTGAGTACTTCTCTCACCTCTGGTTATATCTTATCACTGTATCATTCATTAAGACCCCTTTTCCACTGAGATTAATTCTGTTCTAGTTCCTTGCTGGTTCCACTGTTGCTTCATCTTGCGAACCACTTAAGGATCAGTTTTCTTCTCTTCAAGTTTATATCTTGTTGGTCGAATGCACTTATTGTCAGCTAAATGCAATGTAATGTAATGTAATAACATAACTGTAGTAGGTTAGTTGAGAGCAATAATATTAAGTTATCCTAATATTTTTTATTTAAACTTAATATTATTGCTTTCCTAACCTAATACTGCTAACTGACATTTGTTGACATAATACATTTAATTTGAGTCAACATTTCAGTTTGTTAGTGTTCAAAGCCAGATTGAATGTGTGGTACACCCCAAAGATTGTACAATTATTTGTGTATTTACTTTTATTTATTTTTACTAAACAGTGAATTTATTGTTTTGAAAAGCTCAACATTATCTGTTTTTATTTTGATGACATTCATATAATGTTATGGTTTATCTGTACTGTTTGAGAAGCAGTACGAGTAAGTAGTGCCAAGGCCTTTGGCAGGTGAGCGGTGACATCTGGGTTATTTTAGGGGGGACACTTCCGCCCCCTCCTCAGAAGCAATCCAGACGATCAACCGGATCCTTTGTCTAATTCTTGCTGCTGCACTTTTCTGTTTTCTACAGATATAATGTATTGTTGCTGTGGTACCCAAGCTGTTGGGACCCGTAACAAATGCAAGCACGACCTGTTCAGTTTTACAGTCTCCTCCAGTGTAATGTTACTTATGATATGCCACTATGGTTCAGCTGCGGTTGTTGACTGCTGCTGTGGTTTGCCGCCCGTGCTACAACAGGTGTTTAACCTAATGTTTCCTATCACCAGCTGAAAGTAATGAGTCAGTGTCTGACTGTCAAACCAGTAATGTCTCCTGGTGCACATTTCTTCATAAATGTTTTATTTTAAATTGACAATGTTAGGCAACATAGCACCGTCAATAATGGATTGTATGAGACTTCCGGTGAGGGCAGCGTGTAGAGACGGAGTTTTGTTGAGCTCCTCATGAGAACGACTAATGTCAGAATATTGCTCTTTTAAAACCACTTGAACTGACTCCAAGCGACTTGATACACAAGTTATAGCCAGACGATTGCTGAGTAAATATGCCGAAAAATCGCCAGGGAAACAACAAGTTGGAGCCGGCGGCGGAGGCTAGCGCTAATGCTAACCTGGCAGACGACGCAGACATCAACGACCAACACGTGGTACTTAACGCTATTGCGTCTCTTAAACAGGACCTGGTGGCGAAAATTGAAGAAAAGGCGATAGCCCTGTCGACGGAACTCAAAATGCAGACTACCCAGATTTGGACGGAATTACGAAGTGTGGTGGAACAAGTCAACAAAAGAATTGAAGTAACTGAGGGCCGAGTATCTGAGCTGGAGGCTGAGGTTAGCAACCACTCGGACTCAATCACCTGCATGACATCAGATATTACTGATATGAAAAAAGAACTGGCGACACTGAGGGACCGTTGCGAGGATTTGGAGGCAAGATCACGTCGCTGTAATATCCGCATTATAGGAGTGAAGGAAGGACGGGAGCATGGGAAGCATCCATCTCAGTTTGTGGCTGATATGCTAAAAGTTTCCCTTGGTCTCGACAAGCCCCCGACCCTGGACCGGGCGCACTGCGCTCTCCGCAGCAGAGCGACACAAGACAGGCTCCCACTGCGGGCTTTTATTGGGAAATTCCACTATCTCTCCGAAAAATAATCGCTGCTAAAGAAAGCAATAGAGATGAAATCAGTGACGACCCCCGACGGTGACCAGATCCGGCTTCTGCCGGACTTTACTCAGGCGGTGAGTAAACAGCGGGCAGCCTTTACCGAGGTGAGAGGGCTGCTGTGGAGCTGTGAGGGAGTGCGCTACGGCCTGAAATACCCTGCCATACTGATGATCACAACATCGCGGGGCCAAGAGGCAAGTTTCAGCAATCCAAAACTGGCAAAGGAGTTCGTTTTTAACAAGGTGGTGCAAGGCTTCAGAATGGACATGTTGGTGAGTATTGGCCAAGGGCACACATTCCAGCTCCATATGCTGTAGATGGAGACGAGAACCAACTCGGCCGGACAATATATGTGGTTATGTTTGGGAAATATTTTCTTTCTCCATATCTAGAATTCTCAGGATTTCCCATTTGATAACGTTTCTTTTTTCTTTATTGTTCTTGCTTGGAAACAATTTGGTGCTACCAAGCCACGTCACGGACAATAATATCATTGTGTAACCATATGGGACATTAACGTTTTATTTTATTGAGCCATAACATGTTCAGGGCTGTTACATTACCTAGCTGATATTTCAAACTAGGATGTCGCTATATTCAGCATTGCCTGGTCAGCTGAAGAGAAGGAGCTATATTGGGTTAATTGTTCAGTTCTCATGGTAAGCAGTTTAGGAGAAGAGGTGTACTGGAAGTGCAAGCAGTCTCCATGCGGGAGACAAGCATAACGTTTGTCATGTTGTCATTGTGTTTTATGTTTGTGAAAATGTATGTGTACAAGTGCTCATCCTCCCCTTCCCACCCTTTTTTTTTGTTTTTGTTTGTTTTTGTTCTTTCGCTACAACCCTTTTACCAAGCTCAGGGACTCCCCTATGCAGTATCATAAATTGAAGGATCATATCGATGGCGTCTGTAGATAAAGGTATAGGCAGTGTCAAGGAGTGAACTCTGAGGCATGAACTCAATTGCACGACTCAAACTCAGACTCGGATAGTGTTTCAAAATAAAGACTTTACTGGGATTTGCACAGTAATGAAAACAAGGAAAACAAAAACACTCTTTCGAGGAAAACTAGAACAGTGATCGATAACATAGATCCGTGAGAAGTCCGTGAAGTAAGCAGGAACGTAGGTCATAGAGAGACAACAAACTGACAATGAACAGGAGGGAGCTAACACAATACACAGGTAAAGGGGACACAGGTGGAAACAATCAGGGCGGGGAAAACAATCAAGGACGCAGGAGACAGAAGGGGGCGGGGAGCGTGGAGGCCTGAAATGAGAGGGAGAATTAATTAAGGGAATAAACATAAAGCACAGGGCAAAGGGACATGACACAACTAACATAAAGAATAAACGTTCACTATAAGTTTCTTGGACATGACAGGCAGGGCAGACACCACGGTGGTGAGTTGGAATGTCAGAGGATTTTGGGATTGAATCACCCGGTTAAGCGAAGCAAGGTGTTTTCTCATCTAAACAAATTAAAAACTGAAATAGCATATTTACAGGAAACTCATTTATTAAATAAAGACCAGCTAATGCTTCAAAGAGCAGGATTTACACAGGTTTTCCACTCCGATTTGAATAGCAAGAGCAGGGGGGTCGCTATTCTCCTGCACAGAGATGTGCAGTTTGAAGAGTCAAAATCTATAAGGGACAAAAATGGTCGTTACATAATTATTCAAGGTAAACTGTTCAATAAGCCAGTAGTGCTGCGAATGTGTATGCCCCAAATTGGGATGACGTTGATTTCTTCAGGAATCTTTTCTCACTGTTGCCAGGCCTAGACTCACATGAATTAATATTAGGGGGGACCTATATTGTGTCCTAGACTCTACTAGATCGTTCTGGCAGTAAGGTCACCACACCTAATAAATCAGCAAGCTGCATAAATACATTCCTTCAAGCCTACGGAGTGATTGACAGTTCTATTTTTTCTCCCAAGTACATCAAACCTACTCTAGAATTGATTGTTTTTTAATAGACCAAAAACTATTGCCCATAACGTCACAGGTGGAATACAACAGTATAGTCATATCAGACCATTGCCCAGTACTTTTGAAGCTCTGTTTTCCGGAAAATACACTCCGCCTACGCGTATGGCGCCTTAATCCTGGACTGCTTGCGGAAAAAAACGTTGACTTTATAAACACAAAAATAGATTTCTTTCTCGAAACCAATGAGTCCCCAGAGATAAGTTATTTCACACTAAAGGCCCTGACACACCAAGCAGTCACCAGAGGACTAGCCGACGCTGAAGTCGGCTGTTGCCTGGCCGTGTTCTCCTGCGTTTTGGCCATGTGTCGCACGGGAACACACCGCACCGACTTCAGTGCATGAGTGGCAATAACTCTCCTTACCAGCAGGCGGCGGTAGTGTGTATTCGTCATTCAAAAGAGGCAACAACCGGAAGACAGAGAAGAAGAAGAGTATCTTTTCTCTGTAATATCATACAGAGCTGGCCTCTCCTGGATCAAGGTGATGAGCAGGTCTTCGTTTGCATCATTCCAGATCGCCATGATGAGATGAAAATGAATAGCAGTCTGTGTGTGCCTTCTTAAATCGTTTTTTTATGTCCCTCACTTCCGCTTCGCTTCTCATGCACTGATTTGCTAGCTGAACAGCCAATCAGAGTGATTATTTGGTCCGACTGCCAGACCCGATGCATGGCCGATTCAACATGTTGAATCGGCCATGCATCGGGTCTGGCAGTCCAAATAAGGCGTGTCACGGTCGACGGTGCGGGACACACCAACCTGACTACGGTGCCGCGAATGCCCGACAGCCTCTGACGGCCTCTGACTCCCAAAATCGGGTTGGTGTGTCAGGGCCTTAAGGGAAACCATGAAGGCATATGTAAGGGGGCAAGTGATATCTTATAACACTGGTGAAACTAAAAGGAAATTCAAACGAGCTACAGAATTGAGTGATAGGATTAAAGTGATTGACCGATTACATTCAATATCGCCTTCGGAGAGAATTTCGCCCCAGACAGAATTTGATTCTCTGTCCAATGGGGACGCTGTAGATCTTCACTTAAAATCACGCTTTAATTTCTACGAACATGGGGAGCGTGTCAGCAAGCTTTTGTGCCATCAACTTAAACAGTCAGCAACAGCAGGTTTTATATCTCTAATAAAAGATGAGGAAGGTAATATTGTCACAGACCAAAAAACATTAATGCCCAGTTCCAGTCTTTCTATGAGAATCTGCACACCTCGGGGGCAAGTAGCAAGGAATTAGTAGATGACTTCTTTAGTCAAATTGATATGCCCTCCTTGGATGAATCAGACAAATCTGGACTGGAGAGAAATATAACTTTAACAGAGATTGACAACGCAATTAAATAAAATGAAGCCTGGAAAAGCATCAGGCCCTGGCAATACTGTTAAGAGAGACCGCTAGTCTAATTGAAGTGCAAAGGGGGGGAGAATTGCATAAATGGTTGCTCTATGCGGATGATCATCTTCTTTTTCTTTCGGATCCCCATGCTACTATACCTATTGCCTTGGAACTTATCGCTGAGTTTGGCAAATTGAACCTGAGAAAAAGTGTTCTATTCCCCATAAATGATAAAGCACGTCAAATGTCATTTCAGAACTTCACTTTCTCTGTGTGTGAGGACAGCTTTACATACCTAGGTGTCTGTGTCACGTACAAATACAAAGGTCTGATGGACAATCATTTGAAAACAGTGCTTGGTAAGGCTAAACTGGACACGGAGAGATGGTCGACTCTCCCCCTGTCACTGGCTGGCAGGGTTCATTCTGTTCAAATGACGATCATGCCCAGGTTCTTATTTCTGTTTCAGGCAATCCCAATCTTCATCCCTAAATCCGTCTTTAGGGAATTAAATAAATGCACTTCCACTTTTATTTGGAATAAAGCTGTACCTCGAATTAGGAAAGAGTATTTGGAAAGGCCAAAGGGGGAGGGTGATTTGTCCTTACCCAATTATTTGTATTATTATTGGGCTGGCAACATCCACAAGCTGATGTTTCGGGTTGATGTGACAGTTTGGTCTAATGGAGCAGCATTCAAGTAATCCAGTGTCACTTTGCTCTTTAATTTGCGCTCCACTACCCTTGAGTAAAAACTACTGGACGAATAACCCAGTCATCCAAGGCTCTCTAAAGATATGGACTCAGTTTAGAATTCATTTCAAACACAAACAGGCACTTAATGCTTCCCCAATTCTGGCAAATGTAAATTTGTCTCCATCTCTCACTGATCCATCTTTTCGGTTGTGGCATGGGAGAGGGATTAGGTGTGTTAAAGATATTTTTAAAAATGGACACTTTATTTCTTTTGAACAGTTAAAAAATGATTTCAATATCCCACAGTCATTTTTCTTCAGATATTTGCAGATACGTAGTTATGTCAGGACCCACTTCTCTCTAGCAGCCCCACAGAGTACCTGGATTGATGACTGTTTAAATATGGATCCCTGTGACAGGGGTCTGGTGTCTGTATTATATGACAATATTCAGAGGGTCACCGCTCCGTCGCTTAATCACTTAATGAGGCAATGGGAGGAAGAGCTGGGAATAACTATATCAGATACTATTTGGCAGGCAGCAATTCAATTTGTCCACTCATCCTCAATGTGCATTAGACATGTCCTGCTACAATTTAAGGTTTTGCATAGGTTACATCTATCTGCAAGTAAACTGCATCAGGTGCAGTCGGGACCCGGCCAGCCTACAGTGGGGCAAACAAGTATTTAGTCAGCCACCAATTGTGCAAGTTCTCCCACTTAAAAAGATGAGAGAGGCCTGTAATTTTCATCCTAGATATAACTCAATTATGAGAGACAGAATAAGAAAAAAAAAATCCAGAAAATCACTCCTTCGTTGCCCGGGAGGTGTGTTTGGGATCATTGTCATGCTGAAAGACCCAGCCACGTTTCATCTTCAATGCCCTTGCTGATGGAAGGAGGTTGTCACTCAAAATCTCACGATACATGGCCCCATTCATTCTTTCCTTTACACGGATCAGTCGTCCTGGTCCCTTTGCAGAAAAACAGCCCCAAAGCTTGATGTTTCCACCCCCATGTTTCACAGTAGGTGTTCTTTGGATGCAACTCAGCATTCTTTCTCCTCCAAACACGTCTAGTTGAGTTTTTACCAAAAAGTTCTATTTTGGTTTCATCTGACCATATGACATTCTCCCAATCCTCTTCTGGATTATCTAAATGCTCTCTAGCAAACTTCAGACGGGCCTGGACATGTACTGGCTTAAGCAGGGGGACACGTCTGGCACGGCAGGATTTGAGTCCCTGGCGGCGTAGTGTGTTCACACCAAGCTGCTTACCTATTGCAGATTCAGTCTTCCCAGCCTGGTGCAGGTCTACAATTTTGTTTCTGGTGTCCTTTGACAGCTCTTTGGTCTTGACCATAGTGGAGTTTGGAGTGTGACTGTTTGAGGTTGTGGACAGGTGTCTTTTATACTGATAACGAGTTCAAACAGGTGCCATTAATACAGTTAACGAGTGGAGGACAGAGGAGGCTCTTAAAGAAGACGTTACAGGTCTGTGAGAGCCAGACATCGTGTTTGTTTGTAGGTGACCAAATACTTATTTTACCGAGGAATTTACCAATTAATTCATTAAAAATCCTACAATGTGATTTCCTGGATTCTTTCCCCCCATTCTGTCTCTCATAGTTGAAGTGTACCAGGATGAACATTACAGGCCTCTCTCATCTTTTTAAGTAGGAGAACTTGCACAATTGGTGGCTGACTAAATACTTTTTTGCCCCACTGTAAGTCACGTGTTTTGGCTCTGTCCAAAACTGGCCCCTTTTTGGACTGGTATATTTAAAACCTTTTCGTACATGTGTAACACGGCTGTGGATGCAAACCCATTGACTGCATTATTTGGCGTGGTCAAACAGGAGACACGAATAACAACTGATCAGGCTGAGGCTGTGGCATTCTCTACTCTACTTGCTAGACGTCTGATACTCTTTAGTTGGAAGAAGGCTGCACCGCCGTCTCATAAGCGCTGGGTAGAGGAAGTAATGTCCCATCTTAAACTTGAGCAGCTAAAGCACACTACCCGGGGATCTATCGCAACGTTTTTTATTTAATAATTTATGTTTATGTTTATTTTCTATATACATATTTTGTATCTCTTCTGGATGTCAATTGATATTTTGTATACTTTCTGTGTGTGTTGTATTTTTTAATGTTGAGTGCTGCTGTTTGTTATGTGGAAAATCAATAAACATTTGAATAATAAAAATAAAAAACGGCTGGGATGAGGATCAGCACCTCCAAATCTGAGGCCATGGTTCTCAGCAGGAAACCGATGGACTGTCCACTCCAAGTAGGGAATGAGTCCTTACTCTAAGGAGTTCAAGTATCTCGGGGTCTTGTTCTCGAGTGAGGGAACAATGGAGCGTGAGATGGGCCGGAGAATCGGAGCAGCGGGAGCGGTACTGCAGTCGCTTTACCGCACCGTTGTGACGAAAAGGGAGCTGAGCCAGAAGGCGAAGCTCTCTGTCTACCGGGCCATGTTCGTTCCTACCCTCACCTATGGTCATGAAGGATGGGTCATGACCGAAAGAACGAGATCGCGGATACAAGCGGTCGAGATGGGTTTTCTCCGCAGGGTGGCTGGTGTCTCCCTTAGGGATAAGGTGAGAAGTTCGGTCATCCGGGAGGGACTCGGAGTTGAGCCGCTCCTCCTTCGCGTCGAAATGAGCCAGTTGAGGTGGTTCGGGCACCTAGATAGGATGCCACCTGGGCGCCTCCCTAGGGAGGTGTTCCAGGCACGTCCAGCTGGGAAGAGACCAAGGGGTAGACCTAGGACCAGGTGGAGGGATTATATCTCTTCGCTGGCCTGGGAGCGCCTTGGGACCCCCCAGTCAGAGCTGGTTGATGTCGCCAGGGAAAAGAAAGTTTGGGGCTCTCTGCTGGAACTGCTACCCCCGCGACCCGACCACGGATAAGCGGGAGAAGATGGATGGAGATGAAGCCTTATGAAGCTTTGAAGCTTTCCAGCCAATTGGTTCGCAAAAGGGTTCATCTCATGAGGCTTCATCATGGGCTTCATTTGAACACAAACCCCCCTGTTGGTCAAAGTGTGTAAAACAGGCAGATTGGACATCTCAACAGTGTGCTCTATCTCATACCGAGTTCCCATTGAGTAAAGCCTTAGAATAACTCTAAGCAACGAACATGAAATCATATGTTCATGTTAACACTATTGTATTTATTCCAGTTGATTGATTGTGATTGAAAAGCCTAAGGAGGCTGGTAAACATTGCAAAGAGGGATTTGTATTCCTTAATAATATTCATAAACTTAACCATGTTGTTGCCCGAGAAAGGCTAAACCATATCAAAGAATACATTTGTTAACTACATTATCTCATTTAGCTGTAGCTTTTATAAACAACAAAAAATATGTATTGCTCAGTCGTTGAACCAGGGACCCTGCAGTCATGAGTCAACTGCTTTCCAGCTGAGCCACAGCACACACACTGAATCTCACTGAAAACACTGCAGCATATTTATTCCAGTATTTATTCATTTATTTATTCATGTTTTTATTCCTACATGTATTTATGCTTGTATCTATTTATACTTATGACATGTTCCGACCTCTATATGAGTGAGGGTCTGAGCTCTCTTAATTCCATCGTGTCACAGGGCCCGGGTACAGGAGCGGTAATATGGTTCTTATTATAGATCCATGGGTATTATGAGCGTTGTGGTTCAACGGTTCAACCGATCTGAATCGCTTCCTGAAGCAGTCACGTGGTATCGTCAGGCAGCGAGGCTTCGTTTGTCATCGATGACGTCACTGGCCCAAAACGATACAAGCCTCGATACATGCTTCACAAAAAGCTTCGGGGATTACTCGACACACGCTCCGAAGCCTCGGCGCAATACGTAACATCACTACTTTTTATATCTTTATTTTTTTTTTGCCATTGAAATATGCCTAATCTCAACAATTATTTAATGACTTTAATGGTTTGTCTTGACCAAGCGGCAAACTCTGGGGAAGAGCCGGGACGCCAATACGGAAGTGCCACACACTGCAGTTCATCTAGTGGCCAGTAGGAGCAGGCTGCAGAAGGGAGCAATTTCCATAGACCCCATGTTAAAATGCCCAACTTTACAGCAGAAATAAACATGTTTACATCGTGGTTCAAAAAACCATATTCTCTGTATAGTTAGATTCCCCCTTCATGACTACTGTGTGGGGGGTGAATTTTTTCTCAACTCATCTGTTTAATTAATATTAAGCCTTAAATCTTTTTGCATAAATTAGGGCGTGGTCACTTTGATAATAATAATAATAATTCCTTGCATTTATTATAGCGCTTTTCCAGTGCTCAAAGCGCTTTACAGATACACATTACACATATACATTTTATTTTTTTTGTATATACATGCAATGGTCACTGTGGACAATACCCACAGGAGCAAGTTCAGGTGAAGTGTCTTGCCCAAGGACATATGATGGACACGTACATGCCTCACTGTCAGCTAACAGCAACTTGTCCACTCTGCTAGCTAGGCTACAACCATAGAGGCTACAACGTTAGTTAGTTGTAGTTACTGTACTTGACCCTTTAGCCGTGTTCGTGGTGATTGTGCCTTTTAGGGAATATTGTTACAAATACCAGACAATTAAAATGTTGTGCTGTGCGCTTGAATGTACTAACAGAACTTCCAAGAAGTCTAAAATTATAATATTATACATGTTAACCCCGTTCGCAGGTGTTTGTGTGCTTGGTAGCTTAGCTTGATACTTATTAGCCAGCTAAGGACGTAACCCTTTATACATACATATACATTTTAGTTTATGATTCAGCCTTGGGTAAGACTTTTATAGTCTATGGCGCCCATAATGCTAAACGGGAGCAAATGTTAATAGGGGACCCAATTATCCCAGTGGTGGCCGCCGGAGCTAACGGAGCCGCAGGGGGCTAGCTCCAGCCGACGTCCCGGAGCTAGCTCACTGCGGCTCCGTTAGGTCCGGGCGGTGGAGTCCGTCTTTTCTTAACGTGTGAATGACAAGCATTAAGAATAACAAAATATAGCTAATTCTCTTGCAGATTGTCTCATTTGATTATGAATGTAATGTTTATATAGGGGAACTACACTGTTAGCAGTAACTTGGTATGCATGTATTTCATGTTAGCTTAGCTTCTTAGCCTGAGCTAGCTCTGTTTACTTCCAGTTCGGAGGCAGCAGGTACCGCCTCGGCTCCGCCTCTTTGCCCTTATTTGGAGCAGGCGGGATTAGACTCTGACGTCACAGTCGAGCCGTTAGTGGCCGACTCCGCCTACTAAGGGCTTCTCGGCAACTCTGCAGAATCCTATGGGTGACGTCACGGACACTACGTCCATTTATATATACAGTCTATGGTCTTGACCCGCATTACATAAATCACATTTGTTCCAATGTTAAATGCTAGAATATTCATTGGTGGAATAGCAAAAAAGACGTGTTGCAGGCACGAAACATACTACCAATAGAAATACATTGCTTTTTAAAATCGTTCTGTGACACAAAAAAAAAGTGGGAAATCGTGTTGGTGAACACGAATCAATAGATTAAATGTTGTGACTATAACACGAAATGCCGTTGACACGGTGGACTCACAAGAACTCAGACGCACGATTCCTTCTTGACTTCAGAACTATCTTTTAATATAAAAAAGACTTCTCAAAGTACAAAGGTATCTAGGATCTACTAGGACACTCAAAAGTTCACTAGGCTCTACTAGGTTTGCTCAAAGTTACACGAGGAAATACAGACATGGACTTAGTGTTGAGACAAGACGAACCGACAAAAGACAACAGAAAAACAGGGCTACATATACACAACAGTTAATGAGGCACAGGTGCAAACAATCCAGAACAGGAGATCACTATCAAGCTGACAAGTGACACACCACCACAGGAAGTGATGACACCTGAAACGAGAGGACAGAGTCAACATCAAAATAAAACTGCAAATAAACACAAAACAATAAGCTCACAGACTCTAACGCTGAAACCTTACAGTACCCCCCCTCTTACGGACGGCTCCAGACGTCCCTGAAGCCTGAGACTGTTCTCTATCAAAGTCAGATATAAGGGTCTTGTCCACAATGAAGCTGCCTGGGATCCAGCACCTCTCCTCTAATCCGTACCCTACCCAGTCGACCAGGAACTGTCTACCTCTGCCCCTCTTCCTTTCAGACAGTATTTTGTCCACAGTGTATACTTGACCCCCGTCGACAATCCGGGGAGGTGGAGGGGGCGTGGAGGCGGGGACCAGTCTGCTCTCTTTGACTGGTTTCAACTTGCTGACATGAAACGTGGGGTGGACCTTGATGGACTTTGGAAGACATAAACGGACAGCAACAGGGTTAATCACTTTGGCTATGGGAAAAGGACCAACGAACCGGGGAGCCAGCTTCCTGGAGGCGACATGGAGAGGAAGATCCTTGGTAGATAGCCACACTCGTTGTCCGGCCTGGTACTTGGGGGCTGGACGTCGTTTCCGGTCAGCCAATACCTTCATGCGAACGGCACTCCTCTGCAACATATGGCGAACTCCCGCCCAGACCCGACGGCAGCGGCGAACCAGAGCATGGGCTGATGGTACGGTGACCTCCTTCTCGAGCTCCGGAAACAATGGAGGTTGGTATCCATGGACACATTGAAACGGGGAGATACCAGTGGCTGATGTGGGTAAAGTGTTGTGCGCATACTCCACCCAAATCAGATTCTTACTCCAGGTGGTAGGTTTCTCGGACGCTAGACTTCTCAAACAGGTCTCCAAATCCTGATTCATCCTCTCCGCTTGTCCATTCGACTGTGGGTGGTATCCGGAGGTCAGACTAACAGTGGCTTGGATTAGGTGACAAAACTCCTTCCAAAAACGTGACACGAACTGTGGGCCTCGGTCTGAAACGACATCACTGGGGAAACCATGGATCCTGAACACATGGGACAACATGGCCTCTGCTGTTTCTTTGGCATTAGGTAACTTGGGCATGGCGACAAAGTGTGCCATTTTAGAAAAACGATCAATCACAGTGAGTATGGTGGTATTACCTGCCGATGTTGGTAATCCCGTCACAAAATCCAACGCAATGTGAGACCATGGTCTGTTGGGAATGGGCAGAGGTTGGAGAAGACCTGCCGCAGCTTGCCGAGAAGTTTTGTTCCTGGCGCACACAGGACATGCCGCCACATATTCTGCAACATCCTTCCACATCCCCGGCCACCAGAATCTGTGTCTCACCATGAACAGGGTCCTTTTGTTTCCAGGATGACAGGTAAGTACAGACGTATGGGCCCAATGAACAACTTGAGATCGAAGTTGCTCCGGCACAAACAAGCGATTCTGAGGACACCCTCTTGGGACAGGATTTCCAACGTTTGCCTGTTTGACCTTGGCTTAAATGGGCCAGGTCACCCTCCCTATCACTCGGTCTGGCCGTAGAATGGGATCTGGACTCTTGGGGACTGGCTCAGGATCAAACATCCTGGAGAGTGCATCAGGCTTTCCATTCTGCGAACCAGGTCGATATGACAGAGTGAACCTAAATCTGTTAAAGAACAAAGCCCATCTGGCCTGCCTAGAGTTCAGACGTTTGACCTTCCTGATGTATTGCAGGTTTTTGTGATCCGTCCAGACCAGGAAATCCTGCTCCGCTCCCTCCAACCAGTGCCGCCACTCCTCCAAAGCAATCTTCACCGCCAACAGTTCCCGATTTCCCACGTCGTAATTCCTCTCAGCAGAAGATAGCTTACGGGAGAGATATGCACATGGATGAAGCTTGTTGTCCTCCGCTGATATCTGGGACAGTATAGCTCCAACGCCGTCGTTGGAGGCGTCCACTTCCACCACAAACTGTCGGTGGCGATCAGGTACCGTCAGGATGGGAGCTGTGGTGAACCTCCTCTTCAGTTCCAGGAAAGATTTCTCTGCCTGTGGATTCCACACAAACTGAACATGGGGAGAGGTAAGGGCATGGAGAGGAGAGGCAATAGCACTGAAATTGCGTATGAACCGTCTGTAAAAGTTAGCAAACCCCAGGAATTGCTGAACTTTCTTTCTAGAGTCTGGCGTGGGCCAATTAGCCACGTCACTGACCTTAGCTGGGTCCATTTCCACCTTGTTAGGGGAAATCACAAAGCCCAAAAATGCCACAGAGTTCACATGAAACTTGCATTTTTCGGCCTTTACAAACAAATGGTTAGCCAGGAGTCTCTGAAGAACAAGGTGAACATGGTTAACATGAGTTTTCTTATCTGGGGAAAAGATGAGAATATCATCGAGATACACAAAACAGAAAACATTCAGGAAATCTCGTAACACATCATTAATGAGGGCTTGGAAAACAGCAGGTGCATTGCAAAGTCCAAAAGGCATTACCAAATATTCATAATGTCCCGTAGGTGTATTGAAACCCGTTTTCCACTCATCCCCCTCCCGGATGCGCACAAGATGATACGCATTCCTTAAGTCAAGCTTGGTGAATATCTTGGCTCCCTGTAACAGATCGAATGCCGTAGAGATGAGTGGAAGGGGATATCTGTTCTTAACTGTGATCTGATTTAGCGGACTGTAATCAATACAGGGCCTTAATGAACCGTCCTTTTTCCCTACAAAAAAGAAACCTGCTGCTGCTGGGGATGATGATGGACGAATCAAGCCAGCTTTGAGTGATGATCCGATATACTCTTCCATGGCCTCCCTTTCAGGACCAGAGAGAGAATACAACCGTCCTTTGGGGATAGTAGAGCCCGAGAGAAGGTCTATGGGGCAATCATACGGTCTATGGGGAGGCAAGGAAGTAGCTCGTGTCTTGTTAAACACCTCCTTAATGTCAAGGTAACACTCTGGCACTTTGGATAAGTCAGGAAAGTCAGAATGTTTAGAAGAAGTGACAATGTCCCTATCTGACGCCTGTTTAAAGTTCCCAGATCTGTGCGGTCCACTCAAAACTGTATGAGAGGCTAAACATGAACGAGAGCACTCACTCCCCCACCCCTTAACCTTTCCTGTAAGCCAGTCCATGTGAGGGTTATGTTTAACAAGCCACGGGTAACCCAAAATGAGAGGCTGTTGAGCTGAGTTAAATAAATGAAAGCTAATACGCTCACGGTGCTCCTGATCTATGACAATTTCTATGGGTTCCGTGCGATGAGTAACTGTACATAACAGGCGGCCATCCAACGCGCTAGCCTCTAATGGCTGATCTAAAAGGACAATGTTTAAGTTCAACTCTTTAGCCAGCTCCCAGTCTAACAAGCTCTCATCAGCCCCAGAATCAATTAATGCATCCTGAGTCACAGTTGTATCATTCAGTTTCATTTGTACCTGAGTCAGTCTTCTCGAGGAAGGGTTGAAAGAAGTCACTCGGCTCACCAGCGTCCCTCTTCCCGCTGATGAGCCTGATCTTTTGCCCGACAGGCTGCCAGAACATGACCCTGCTGGCCGCAGTAGAAACACAGCCGCTCCCGTAGGCGGCGCTGACGTTCCTCCGGAGTGAGTTTGGCTCTTCCGAGCTGCATCTGTTCCTCCGCGGCGCTAGGGGGCGCTGGTCGCTCTGGAGACGAAGTCCGGGTATTACTCCGCCAACCGTAGTGTTCCCTCCCGTCCGGACAGTGGAATGAAAGCTGTTTTCTCCCGACGTCTCTCTGCTAGACGTTGGTCCACCCGGATAGCCATGGCGATGAGCGAGTCCAATTCTACAGGCAACTCTAATGGAGCTAACTGATCCTTTATGGGATCCGCTAATCCATGCAGAAACGCATCAAAAAGAGCCGCTGAGTTCCATCCACTCTCCGCTGCCAGGGTCCGGAATTCAATCGCGTAATCCGCCACTCTCCTCTGCCGTTGTTTGATGTTCACCAGGGCTCTCGCTGACTCTCTCCCGGGTGCTGTCTGGTCAAAAATGTCTTTCATAGAATCCATGAATACCCTTAACGACTGGCAAACAGGCGAGTCTCGGGCCCATTCTGCTGTTGCCCAGGCTCCTGCTCTTCCCGTCAAGTGAGATACTATGAAAGCTACCTTAGCTTGATCTGTGGGAAATGCTGCGGGCTGATGTTTGAAATGGAGATCGCACTGTATCAGGAATGGACGACAGTTTACAGAATCCCCGGAGAACTTCTCCGGTGAAGCGAGGCAGAGTGAAGACGATGGCATGGGTATTTGAACAGCAAACCCGACCTCCGCTGGACCGGAAAACTCTGCCGCAGGAACAGCAGGACGTGCCTCGAGGTGCGTAAGTATGTCACGCATCTTTTCCGCCAGGTGATTTATTTCCGTTGTCACTGTTGACTGGAAGTGTTGCTGACGGGCATTTAAGTCCTGAACCCCCTGGTTCATTGTTGTCAGCTGTTCCTCATGGTGATGCATGCGTGTTCCTTGCGCCTGCAAAGCCGTCTTTAACACGGTGGAATCGGCTGAGTCCATCTTGTTTGGTCGGTTCGTTCTGACACGGTGGACTCACAAGAACTCAGACGCACGATTCCTTCTTGACTTCAGAACTATCTTTTAATATAAAAAAGACTTCTCAAAGTACAAAGGTATCTAGGATCTACTAGGACACTCAAAAGTTCACTAGGCTCTACTAGGTTTGCTCAAAGTTACACGAGGAAATACAGACATGGACTTAGTGTTGAGACAAGACGAACCGACAAAAGACAACAGAAAAACAGGGCTACATATACACAACAGTTAATGAGGCACAGGTGCAAACAATCCAGAACAGGAGATCACAATCAAGCTGACAAGTGACACACCACCACAGGAAGTGATGACACCTGAAACGAGAGGACAGAGTCAACATCAAAATAAAACTGCAAGGCCACCAGAATAAACACAAAACAATAAGCTCACAGACTCTAACGCTGAAACCTTACAGCCGTGAGACTGTTTTTTTTTAACATGATATGGCGTTTCATCTAGACAGCATTTAGCTGAGTATCTCGGTAGAATTCTGAGCAGGCATAAGCTCCCCCTCCTCTTTTAAGGACCCAGAATCAGCTCTTCTTTAATGCTGCGTTCACACCGGACGCGATGCGAATATTCGCTTCGCTCTAATGGCTCTTATCGCATCGCTCTAAATGCTCGAGTTTCACCGCGGCTGTCAGCTGTGTTTACTTGCATCATTCAAATAAGACGCGCTGGCTAGGGGGCTACAACTATAACAAAATGAACATATTTTACCGTGATTTAATTGTAATACACGTTTCAAAATGATGCCGAAGTAACAACATACTGATACCGGTTAGTAAAAACCATGAATTAATGCTTTGACGAGTCTGCAGACAAGTCTGCTCCGGAGCAGGTTTGGTTCCAGGATAAGAGATCAACTCAGTGAAAGCACCGCCTGCTGACCAATCAGAGCTCAGTGTGCAGAGTTTAAAGCTATCAAGTCATACAGGATAAAGGAAATACAGAAAAACTGCCGTTGCAGGAAAGACGGCCGGCAAAAATCAACTGACTGTGAACGTGAAAATGAATAGAATATCACCTCCATCTTCAGAGCAATCTGACTATTATAACATTAGCGTTAAGAAAGCTTACTTAAATATCTGTCACGACATAAGTAACCAGATCAAAGTAACATTACGTAGAGTCCGCGGCACTGTGAGTGCAGACTTCGATGTGTCCCATTATCATTCATATCACATCATATCACATCATAATGTATCATATATTTCCTTGTCTGAGTCAGCTTCTTGAGCCGTGTAACACTTACATTGTCACACACTGTATGCAGAAGTATTATTCTAAGCAACACATTAAGTTCACGAAACACTCAGTCCAATGCACTGGCGAGCCGTCAGGGCCCTCTAGGCCCTCTCTGATGGCATAAGATATTCTACAAAAGATTTTTTTTTATAGGCCTATATTTAAAGAAAAAATATTTTGTAGTAATATTTTTCATTAGTTTTACCAAGATAACTTGATTTAATTGTATTTAAAATAGCATTTCCTTTTTCTTTCTTTTTTTTTCGAGGGAAGGTGGGGGGGGTCAGAGGGCCTAGGTATAAAAGTTACAGCTCGCCACTGGTCAAATGTAATTAAAGTTAGATCCACTCGTGTCTTAGGCAGTGATATCATAAACCTGTTAATGCACGCATTCAAACACTTGTTCTGTTACCAGCTGTATTCACCTTGCAGATGCAACTATGTGGCTTTTATCCTTGATAAAGTGTTTAAGTCATGGATATTTAAAGTTTAACTTCTTCATATTTGTCTAATATTATAGTTTTATTTTCATTCAGGAAGTATGACACTGCGCTGTCAGTACGCTTGTCCATGTTTGTGATTGGTCAAATGTTGCTAACCCCGCCCCTTTCATGTGAACGCCAGAGAGAGGCGAAGTCCCTCCCCTTCCGGGGACCTCCATGGGACCTTATTTTGGAAAAAGTATACATTGAAGTCAATGGAGAGAGAAAACTTATCTTTCGATCCCATTTGAATTACGAATTACATATAGGATGTCAATCTTAACAAATAATTTCCATGTCAAAAAAGTCACAGTTTGTCGTAAAACTGTTGAAATATAAGACTATGAAAAATACGCAACTAGAAAGACAACACATCCCAGAATCCCGGTCCCGCATGCTGGCTCTTACGGAACCGACTAACTCCCCTTTACAGTTCTCAACATGCCCAGACTTGTAGTGATTTTCACCTCTTTTAATACTTTTCGCCTCATTGTGAAAGAAATAAGTGAAATGTGCTAACGTGACGGCCGTCTTGGTGTGTGGTGTGAGACGGGAGTTGTAGTTCATTGAGCGGTTTCACACAAAAAAAGTGTTACTTCACAGTTTTGCGACACATTTTTATTTTTTTGACTTGCAAAATTATCTTTTAAATTGACAAACATCAATGTGTAATTTGTGGCACAATTCAAACGGGATCAAAAGATAATCTTTCTCTCGCCATTGACTTCAATACATACTCTTTCCAAAATAAGGTCCCGTGGAGGTCCACCGGAAAGGGAGGGACTTCACCTCTCTATTACAATATCTAAGTGAGCGTTATTTCTGGACCATCTTGAAATGTGACTTTCATATTTAAAAGATACACACATTTTATTGTGAGGTTAATTTAATATACACTAAGCCTCTCTTCAACAATACGTTGACGTTAGCTAGTCTATTTTATGCTATCCCACTTAATGTTTTACACTTCTCTATTACCTTTTAACTTGGATTATTGCATCGTTAGCACAGATGTAGCTACCGATTGCTCAAATGCTAACCCAACTCTAAACATTCATTAACGTTAGCTTAATAAAAACACCAGTAACATAACATAAAGTATGCAGGGTTGACTTCCCGAAGAAACTGCATTCATGGACGGTCTGTTCTAACCACAGATAAATCCTATATTTGCATGACGAATAGTCCATCAGGAACCAACACAACAAACACGGCCGAGTTCAAGTAATGTTCTCCGGTTGAGCTGAGCCCCTGTAGCATCACGGAGCTAATGGAGCTAACGGAGCTAGCAGAGACACAGAGGAGCTAGGAGCAGCAGTCCCGTTGTCATGAAGGGGGAATCTAACTATATAGAGAATATGTTTTTGTGGATCCAGGCTAGAAACATGTTCATTTTCTGATGTGAAGTTGGACATTTTAACATAGGGTCTACATAGGGTCTGCTCCCATCTGCATCCATCGCCTACTCAGTTTGCAGCATTGGGCTTCACGGCACTGCCCCGGAGTTCGCCGCTTGGCTCTGATAGGCCAGAAGTCGGTTTCGATTGAATTCAGGCTCGATTGCTTATCCTGTCTGGGTAGCCCGGATGACGCTCCCTCGAAAAATGTTACATCGAATTTGAAGCACCGAATTTGACCATTCGAAATGTTTTAACTTTAATTTTTAGATCTGAATTTGTGAACACTGAAACAAATACATTGAAATTCAGCTTTTGAAATTGCGTATCAAGATATTTCAGATTTTTATTTCACATCAATTCAGATACATGATTTTCAATGTATTTATTTTCAATACTGAAAATTCGGTGTCTGATCAAATTCAAATCATTCTGTCTCTTGTTTGCTTCCATATGCTGCTTCTGCAACAACTTTCTACTCTCGCCATGATCTGTTGCTCCACTTGACGTATGAGGTTCTCGGTTGTTGTGACCGTCCCGGTAGTGTGTTGGTTCACCAGTTTGAGGAACTGTGACATCGCTGCAGTGGAAACACGAAAAACTGTTTCGCAGTGGGGGACCGGCATGGAATGGGCCCTGGAACCGCCTCAGTGGAAAAGGGGTACAAGAGGACTAAAAAAACATGCTAACTTTTGGCTTTAAAAAAGGGAGCTTTTATTCTGAAAGAAATGTGTATATCAAGTTTAATGTATTATTTAACTGTTGAGGTTAACTGTACAGAGCAATAAAATATGTATTTTATCATTTTTAAATCCTTTTATTAGTTAAAAAAAACCTTTGTGGCAGTGTGACAGCACTTTAAGAATGTGATGTTTTAAAGAGCCACCCAACCCCCAATATAACCTAATTATTGGTTTGGATTTCTCACATTTTCTTTCAAATTAAAATGACCTATTAAAGAGGCACTATTCTGCTTTTGGGGTTTTCTCCTTCCCTGTAGTGTGTTATATAAGTTATTGTGCATGTAAATGGTCTGCAAAGGTTAAAATCGTCGAGTTCCCTCTGGTTAATTTGAAACTTTTACCATGTATTATTTTTCATGTATTTATTTATAGTTTATTTATAGTTTTATTTGGATCATGTCCACTGATTGGTCAACAAGTTACTAGACCTAGATCCCCCTTTTTTGCTCTTGTTGGTCTTTCTCAATAAATTGACATAGTTATTTTATGCAGTGTCTTTGGTGTAGTTTACAAAATATAAACAATATTTTTAATGTGTTAAAACTAAATTAGAAACTCACAATAAATGATCTCACTGAACCTAATAGTTTTAATTAAAATGTAATATTATGGCTTTCAACTAACGTAATACTTTTATGTGAAATTGATTGACATAACATGTTTAATTAAAGTCAACGGTTCAGTTTTTTCAGTGTGGGGCAGTTGGATGAGGTATAGGAGGGGGCCTGGTTTTGGAGGGGTATGTGAGTGAGGAGGAGGACATGAAAATGAATGTATTGAGGGAAATTATTTAGGAGTTTATTTATGGTATACCATAGTCCAGTGGTTCTCAACTGGTCAGGCCTCTGGACCCACTTTTTCCTTTGTCAATAAATCGCGACCCGATGTGACTTTTTTCCAACAAATAAAAAATAGATATATTTGTTCAACTTTTTTTTTTCTTCACTCACACATCTGCGACCCACTCGAAACGGGTCTGCGACCCACCAGTTGAGAACCACTGCCATAGAGGATGTTGTTGCAGTAGCCTATTCATTATTAGATGAAAAGCATGGATCAGGGTTTCGGCAGCAGAGAAAGAATGATGGGCGACGACGTGTTATGATATGGAAAAAGGTATTTCTGGTGATATGGTTGAAATGTTTCTCAAACGAGTTTTTTTGATCTGTGATTATGTACTTGGCATGCTGCCCCTGAACACACCTCTTCACTTAGCCCCAGACTTTATAGGGACCATCACCTGGTTATGTTCTTATCATCACAGTAAATTGCTATTTTCTTTCACAGTTCCATAATTATTACAACCAAGAGGCTACATACTACATGATTGAAACAACAGAAACAATGTTAATATCTGTCAACAATTCACTTTATTGCTTTCAACATTATGATGCCACAGTTAGTTGCTATCATCCCTGTGTGCTGTTGTTTTTCAACTCATGTCTGGTCAGCTGACTTCTCCACTTTGACCTTCTTGATGTAGCCGTCGTTGAGCTTCTTCAGGTGTTTGGTTCGGTTCTCCAGGCGGACCAGCCACTCCCCCCTCAGCCTGGGAACACACACACACACACACACACACACACACACACACACACACACACACACACACACACACACACACACACACACACACACACACACACACACACACACACACACACACACACACACACACACACACACACACACACACACACACACACACACACACACACACACACACACACACACACACACACACACACACACACACAACATGTATTTAACTATTGTGCCTCAGTAGTGACATTGTTGGCAGTTTTTGATAATCATTTTTAAGTTTTTATCACACACGTTTTATTTTTCATATTTTGGAAATTAAACCTCAGCTCCAAGCTCCCACAATACAGAAACTCAGACAAACCCACACAAAAACCATTCAAATATTCCAGGCTATTACAGCATAACATCCTTAAGTCTACTGTTTTATAAAACAAGCAAGAGCCCTGGTAAAAAGAGTGTAGTTCTTGCTATTTGCCCTCAAAACTAGCCATTTTCTATACAAATACATTCTATTTTCCTGGTTTCCAATGGGGACATGCTGCTATATTATTTGTGGGGAAAAAACACGTTTTTTTGTGGTATTTTGCAAACAATGACTTTGAATTAATGAATTTGGAAGTTATTGTCAGGACTGAAGTTTGTTAAAAATTTAACTGTCAAAAGATTATATTTTTCTATTGCAGTTTTGGGATTGGACATCTTTTTCCATTTACCTAACAAGTGAGTTTATTTTATCTGACACCGCACGCAAAATAAAAATGCATCAGAAGGTAATGTTTGCAAATAATTTACATATAGACAGACACAGAAAATAATAACTTTTTGTTTGTTTGTTTACATAAAAAGCGTTGAAGCTAGTTAAAGGATTTTCCATCCATCCATCCATCTTCTCCCGCTTATCCGTGGTCGGGTCGCGGGGGCAGCAGTTCCAGCAGAGAGCCCCAAACTTTCTTTTCCCTGGCGACATCAACCAGCTCTGACTGGGGGATCCCAAGGCGCTCCCAGGCCAGCGAAGAGATATAATCCCTCCACCTGGTCCTAGGTCTACCCCTTGGTCTCTTCCCAGCTGGACGTGCCTGGAACACCTCCCTAGGGAGGCGCCCAGGTGGCATCCTAACTAGGTGCCCGAACCACCTCAACTGGCTTCTTTCGACGCGAAGGAGGAGCGGCTCAACTCCGAGTCCCTCCCTGATGACCGAACTTCTCACCTTATCTCTAAGGGAGACACCAGCCACCCGGCGGAGGAAACCCATCTCGGCCGCTTGTATCCGCGATCTCGTTCTTTCGGTCATGACCCATCCTTCATGACCATAGGTGAGGGTAGGAACGAAAATGGCCCGGTAGACAGAGAGCTTTGCCTTCCGGCTCAGCTCCCTTTTCGTCACAACGGTGCGGTAAAGCGACTGCAATACCGCTCCCGCTGCTCCGATTCTCCGGCCCATCTCACGCTCCATTGATCCCTCACTCGAGAACAAGACCCCGAGATACTTGAACTCCTTCACTTGGGGTAAGGACTCATTCCCTACTTGGAGTGGACAGTCCATCGGTTTCCTGCTGAGAACCATGGCCTCAGATTTGGAGGTGCTGATCCTCATCCCAGCCGCTTCACACTCGGTTGCGAACCGATCCAGTGAGTGCTGAAGGTCGCAGACCGATGAAGCCATCAGAACCACATCATCTGCAAAAAGCAGTGGTGCAATCCTTAGTCCACCGAACTGCAGACCCCCCCCCCCACGACTACGCCTCGAAATCCGATCCATGTATATTACAAACAGGATTGGTGACAAAGCGCAGCCCTGGCGGAGGCCAACCCTCACCGGAAATGGGTCCGACTTACTGCCGAGGACCCGGACACAGCTCTCGCTTTGGGAGTACAGAGATTGGATGGCCCTGAGTAGAGACCCCCTCACCCCATACTCCCGCAGCACTTCCCACAGTAACTCCCTGGGAACCCGGTCATACGCCTTCTCCAAGTCTACAAAACACATGTAGACCGGATAAGCGTACTCCCAGGCCCCCTCCAGGATCCTTGCGAGAGTAAAAAGCTGATCCGTCGTTCCACGACCAGGACGGAATCCGCATTGTTCCTCCTCAATCTGAGGTTCGACAATCGGCCTGACCCTCCTTTCGAGTACCTTGGAGTAAACTTTCCCGGGGAGGCTGAGTAGTGTGATGCCTCTGTAATTGGCACACACCCTCTGATCCCCCTTTTTGAAAAGGGGGACCACCACCCCGGTCTGCCACTCCTTCGGTACCGTTTCCGACTTCCACGCAACGTTGATGAGACGTGTCAACCATGACAGTCCCTCAACACCCAGAGCCTTCAGCATTTCCGGGCGGATCTCATCCACCCCCGGGGCTTTGCCACTGTGGAGTTGTTTGACGACCTCAGTGACCTCCCCCCGGGAGATTGGCGTTGATCCCCCGTCATACTCCAGCTCTGCCTCTAACATAGAGGGCGGAGTTGTCGGGTTCAGGAGTTCCTCAAAGTGTTCCTTCCAACGTCCCAACACTCCATCAGTTGAGGTCAACAACGTCCCATCCTTACTGTACACAGCTTGGATGGTTCCCTGCTTCCCCCTCCTGAGGTGTCGGACAGTTTTCCAGAACAACTTTGGTGCCGCCCGAAAGTCCTTCTCCATGTCTTCTCCGAACTTCTCCCACACCCGCTGCTTTGCCTCGGCCACGGATGAGGCTGCTGCCCTTCGGGCCTGTCGGTACCTTGCAACTGCTTCGGGAGTCCCCCGGGATAACAAATCCCTGAAGGCCTCCTTCTTCAGTCGGACGGCTTCCCTGACCACCGGTGTCCACCAGGAGGTTCGAGGGTTACCGCCCCTTGAGGCACCTAAGACCTTGAGACCACAGCTCCCCACCGCGGCTTCGGCAATAGAGGCTTTGAACACCGACCACTCTGGTTCAATGTCCCCAACCTCCACAGGAATGCCCGAAAAGCTCCGCCGGAGGTGTGAGTTGAAGGCCTCCTGAACTTGGGCCTCCTCCAGACGTTCCCAGTTCACCCGAACTACACGTTTGGGCTTACCAGGTCTATCCAGAGGCTTCCCCCGCCACTCGACCCAACTCACCACCAGATGGTGATCAGTTGACAACTCCGCCCCTCTCTTTACCCGAGTGTCCAAAACATACGGCCTCAGGTCCGATGATACGATAACGAAATCGATCATGGACCTTCTGCCTAGGGTGCTCTGGTACCACGTACACTTATGAGCATCCTTATGTTCGAACATGGTGTTTGTTATGGCCAATCCATGACTAGCACAGAAGTCCAGTAACAAACCACCACTCCGGTTCAGATCAGGGGGGCCGTTCCTCCCAATCACGCCCCTCCAAGTGTCTCCATCATTGCCCACATGTGCGTTGAAGTCTCCCAGCAAGACTAAGGAGTCCCCTTCAGGAGCCCCATACAGGACTCTTTCCAGGGTCTCCAAGAAGGCCGAATACTCTGAACTGCTGTTGGGTGCATAAGCACACACAACAGTCAGAGTTTTCCCCCCCATAACCCGCAGGCGTAGGGAGGCGACCCTCTCGTCCACTGGGGTAAACTCCAACAACGAAGCACCTAACCGGGGACTTGTGAGTATCCCCACACCCGCCCGGCGCCTCACACCTTGAGCAACTCCGGAGAAGAATAGAGTCCAACCCCTATCCAGAAGTAAGGTTCCAGAGCCGACGCTGTGCGTAGAGGTGAGCCCAACCAGATCCAACTGGTACCGCTCCACCTCCCGCACAAGCTCCGGCTCCTTCCCCCCCAGAGAGGTGACGTTCCACGTCCCCAAAGCCAGCTTCTGCCGCCCGGGTCTGGTCCGTCGAGACCCTCCGCTTTCACTGCCACCCGTCTGGCAGCGCACCCGACCCCATCGATGTTTCCCGTAGGTGGTGGGCCCGCGGGACAGAGAAGCGGAGGTGTTGCCCACGTTGCCTTTTCGGGCTGGGCCCGGCCGGGCTCCGTGGCAAGCCCGGCCACCAGACGCTCGCCGACGAGTCCTCCTTCTGGGCCTGGCTCCAGAAGGGGACCCCGGGCTTCCTCCGGGCCGGGTATCCTCACTTCTTGTTTTTCCTTTCATGAGGTCTTTTGAACCAATCTTAGTCTGGCCCCTTGCCTGAGACCAATTTGCCATGGGAGACCCTACCAGGAACACAAGGTTCCAGACAACACAGCCCCCAGGTTCATCAGGGCACACAAACCTCTCTACCACGGTAAGGTGCTGGTTCTTCAGAGAGTTAAAGGATTTTAATAAAATAATATGAATAACTTAATGGCGTGTTTTTTAAATCTTCAATCACATCTCAGTAGCAGGCAAGAATAAATGCAAATACTCTATTGCTAGCTAATTCAAGTGTGTGTGTCTGTGTGTGTGTCCCCTTTAGTCAAGGCCAGACTCAATAACAGCATTAGTTATGTCCTGTTACACTTAATTGTCATGATATCCTGCACTTCACAGTGTATGAGCAGCACTGAGGTCAGATTTAGAGTGGAGGCAGATCTGGTATCTATCTGACAGCTGCAGTGTTATCACTGACACATCAGCGGTACATTTCACTCCTTTATTTCACCATCAATCAAATACACGCCACCTGTGTGTGTGTGTGTGTGTGTGTGTGTGTGTGTGTGTGTGTGTGTGTGTGTGTGTGTGTGTGTGTGTGTGTGTGTGTGTGTGTGTGTGTGTGTGTGTGTGTGTACATGTCTGTGTACGTACATATGCGTGCGTATGTGGTTGTGTGTGTGTGTGTGTAACATAACCCTCACTGTCAGCTGTCCTCACTGTCTCTTTGCCACCTTCCTGTCGAGTTTTCTGGATTATTCTATTTGTCCTTTCAGCTGCTGATAATCCACCTGACCCCAGCAGACCACAGACAGACACAAAGGCGGACAGACAGGGAGAGAGGGAGACAGACAGACGAAAACACTGGCACACAGACAGACAGGTAGCTAGTTAGTCAGGTAAGCAGGCAGAGAAAGACAGACAATAGCAGGACAAAAGGCAGGGGGACAAACAGACAGACAGATATGGAGGGGGATTCACAAAGGGGGACATTTACGATGTTATGGCAACAAGCTGGGAATCTCCTTTTTGGGATAATAACAATGTTCTTAGTGAGGAAGGGGAGCTGAAACGGAGAGAATACATATTTTAAAGAGGACATAATGATAATTTTCAAGTTCATATTTGTATGTTGTCCTCATATTTGAAGAAACCAGAAAAATTGTGTATTGATTTTCAATATTTCAAAGCACATTCAACTAAGCTGCATTTAGAGTAGAGGAATTAAAAATATCTTTAGTCTGTCTTTAACTATCCTAAATGAAATGGTTAAATTAAGCTATAATGTACTGGTGTGTGGGTGTGTGGACTTGTGTGTACAGTTAGTATAAAGGTGTAATGTGTGCACATTAAATATAAAACTGTGTGAAAATAGATATCCCCACTTGGCAGATAATGAGAAATGTATTTTAATTCACAATCTTCTTGGAATTGAATGTGTGAAAGGGCAGGATGGATATATACGATTAAGGTAATTCAAGGACTGTTTATTGATCGTCAATTTAAAAACAGTGCTGCAAGAAGGTGCTGTTTACACGAGAACGCAAACGGTTATATCCGCTACTTTTCTCTTTCGTATAGCCCGTTCGTTCACACGAGGCCGTAACGGAGACGCGAAAACGATAACGGGTCCCAATGTGGATAGATCTGCAAACGGAACGCTCTGGGGGGGCAAATGGCTCCGTGTGTACGCCCTATACGATAATTTCCTGATAACGATCAGTGGCGTTTTCTCCTGGAGGCCAAGGGAAGCCAGGCTTCCCCTGTTTTTTCGGAGTGTAGTTATAATTTTAACAAATAAATAAAAACACTTTGTTTAGTTTAGGAAATTCTTTGTTGTGTGTTGCTGCCGGGCCGTCTCTCCCCCATTCTCATTGAGTATTTTACAAAGAGTGAAACAGCGCCCCTCTAGATGTTATGGTGAAACAGTAGATTGCACTCTCTGCTGCGAATCATAAATCGAATCGATAGAAGATAGATAGCGTCACTGCACCACTCTCACCGCCGTTAGAAAGTAGCAAGCAACTGAAGCAAGTGCAATTATGGAGGGTGGAGATTTGGAGTATTTAATCAAAAATAATTGTACTAAACTTCCGCTACAGCAGCAACAACAAATACAATCTGATGACAGGCCGATGCCCAAACTGGAGCTGTGTACAGAGAGGAAAAAAGGAGCGAATCGGACGTAAAACGTTAAAGGTCTCCTGATTTAGTTTGTGAATGAATGCTTATTAGAGTTTGAGCTGGAGAGTGCGTGTGGACCTGTCGGTTAGATAACAGGCGTGTGTAAGTCCTGAATCTGTATGATACAAATGTGTGTAAAATGATACTGGGTGCTGTAATCACTCATCTGGTTACGTTATTATATT
This sequence comes from Pseudochaenichthys georgianus, assembly GCF_902827115.2. Taxonomy (NCBI): domain Eukaryota; kingdom Metazoa; phylum Chordata; class Actinopteri; order Perciformes; family Channichthyidae; genus Pseudochaenichthys; species Pseudochaenichthys georgianus. The sequence continues at coordinate 3,129,402 of NC_047511.1, read as the reverse complement.
GACCACCACACCCCCTGCAGTAGAATTCACTATTTTATATAACACTAACATTCCTGACAATAGATCTCAATAGTCATCTTTTATGGTGTACATGCCTTTTTATTAACATTTTTGAATGGCACATTCATACATGACCTCTTAAATTAAAATAAAGTGAACATTAAGACCAACATTATCATTTATAAAATGCTATAACAAAAAAATAACATAAGCAGCAGATTTTTTTTAATTAAATATACATACCAACTACAAAATAAGCGGGTATTAAAGTGTAAACGGACAACAAAACGGAAATGGAAGTGAAAAGGCCTGATGGTGGTGCTAAATCAGAGCCTATTACCAGTTCTCAGTGTTTTTCTCATCATGCATCTTCTGTGTAGTGATCCAATATCGTTACCATAGCCTTGCCCTTTAATAGTTATTACGAGCCCTGGCTCAGCCTTATTCACCAAGAGCCCAGCGCTTAGCCTTCTTACAGGCAAAGTCACTGATCAAGTCCTTGAAGTCCAGCTTTCTAGCCAACTGGCTTTCAATGGACAGCATGGCAAGACTGCAAAGCCTTATGGGGGGGTTACGGCTGCTGCCTTCCGGGTCGTCTTTAACTCTGTTGTGTGAATGTGTGTATGCAAATGAGCTGTAAGGTTGCCCCGATGTCATTGGCTGTCCCGTCCTCGTATCATCCGAAGAGGGGATTGGATCGACGTCCTCCATTCGGGAGGCTCTGTGTTGTGAGACAGACGCCTCTGGCCTCTTGTTGTGCTTATTCGTTGTGCTTGATAATTCAGTGAATCCTCTGTGTTCAGTTCTACTGCTTAGCAGCGTGTTGAAGTAGTGTTCTGTGTTTAGCGTAGTAGGCGTGTGTAAAGAAGACCCAGGTTAGCTTAGCGCCTGTTGATCAGCAGCAGCAGCTGTGTTTTGTTACAGCTTTTTCAGTTTCATGTACCACGTTTCAGTGAGGTTTTTGTTTCTCTTTTGTACTAATTATTACTGTGTATAATCTGTCAAACTCTCTTTTGGAGTCTCTTTATTTTGGTTGTTGTCAACCGGTAATTGGCCCTTGGTTTGTGCCAGGCTGTATGCCTTATTATTTAGTTCCACGACTATAGTTATAATAAAACTACTTATAACTTTTACCAATTCCATTCTGGTTTGTGTTGCTTCCCTTTGGTTCCCCTAGCCCACACTCTAAGAAAAATCTGTAAAATGATGGCCAATGTGGGGTCAAATTTTACTGTTTAAGTACTGTAATCGACTTTTACATTACTTTTGCCGTTGAACAGTGTTGCCAGGTCTGCTTATTATAAGTCTCCCCCAAGATTTTATTTGAAAATAGCAGATCTACAAGCTCACAACCATATTTATATATTTATATATACAGTCTATGCTCACAACGCGTCGCGGCACGTTGTGATCTGCTATTTTCTAATAGTTGCTGTATAGGTTTAAAGTGCTCATGTGGCCTACTTCACTTGGGCTTTTTTTCCCTTGACCTTGTGTCCCTCACAGAATCTGCCGCCATTACAGGAATCCGTCCGCACTGAAAGTTAAACTGAAAGTCTGCTCGGTAGGTTGGTTCATTGTGTTTAATTTGGGAATGGAACCTCATTTCTTAATCAAAAAGGATATTTGTGGTAAACATAAAGTTTGTGTTAATGTTAAATATTTGTTTTATTACGTGGACGTCTGGCAGGTAACTCTCTTCTAACTGCACTGTAAGACCAAGAAGTACAAGCTTCTTGAAGAATATGGGTTGTTTTAACCCAAACATTTATAAAAGTTATTTCACCGCAAATTTTCTGATGACTATGAACTGATTTGTAATATTGTGTATACAGTATTCATCCACTTTGGGTCATATTGAGGATTGTACTCAAATGTTTTTACTGAATCTGTCTGACGTCATCACGTATGTGCTCCGTCCCCGACGTGCCTCACTGCTCTCACCCATGCATTCGTTCATTTGAGTCCGCCGTTATAGCTCCTCTCGGATGAAATCACTCAAACTTCCAGAAGTTTGCCCACCATTTTGCCCGGAATTTGACCGCGCTACTCTGGTAAGTTACGTCTTGCCTTTGCACAGTATTTAAATGATTTGTTATTCATTTCTGCATCTAATGCTCTTTGTGTCGCATGGTGTGTTAGTTTGATTTGAGCTCTTGTTAGCTAGCCTAGATTTAATATCTGCCTCACTTGAAAAATGATTTAAACCTGTAAGACAGTATTTTATATTGCTTTAAGTTATATCTCAAAGTGGAACGTTTGTGTTGCAAAAGTTCTCTGGAAAATTCGAACCACAAATGGCGGGAGTTTTTTTTCTTCTCTTTTGTTACTGCATGCATGTATGGTCATATTTTATTAACTTAGAGGCATATAGGATTTACGTTCATTTCATCCACTACAATTACCATAACCGTGCGTTCTGCATGTTTGTAAAAGCAAGCTAACTTGAAATACTAGACTATTCATTTTACAATGGGTTTCAAGTTAGCTTGCTTTTACAAAATATGCAGAACGCATGGTTGTGGCACAACGTTAGTGGATACAATTAACGTAAATGCTCTATGCCTCTAAGTTAATAAAACATGCCCAGACATCCATGCGGTAACAAAAGAAGAAAGCGCGCCGCCTGCCATTTTATGCTCGAAAAAAATAGTGTTTCTCTGATCATTTTGTGAAAACTTTGCAACACAGCTAACCTTCAATGTTTTTTCTCTTTAGGCTGAAACTGAAGCAACTGGCAGATAAAGGGCTTCTTCAACCTGGTAAGCCTTGCAGTGGAGAAACTATAACGCGCTTGGGGAGGGGGGAGCCTGTGGAGCCGCAGCAGCGAAACTGTGGTGGCTTACGGCCCCTACACACGGCGGCGTGCGTTGCCGCTTGGCGGTGGGCGTGTCTTGAGCTTGGGGAGTCAACGCGAGCAACACGACCAACAACCAATCACATGAATGTCCCGCCCCGGACATACAAAGCAAAGCATTCATGCTACATCCAAGCTGGCTAAATATACTGTCTATGCTTGCTAGCTGTCCATTCAAATGAAGTACACTGGATATAAACTCCCCAAACAAGCGAAAACCTACCAGTTTCCCCCACTGTCTCTGCCACCTCCCCCCATGCCTGGCTCCTCCGGTTTGTATCCCTGTATGTAAAGAGGGACTGGTCATAGAGCACCGGGTGATTCCCTTCCGCCACGATCATGTTCTCCTCCTTTTGTTGACATATGGGAAATAACTGCGGTCTGGCTCTCCCAACATACACCCGGTTTGATTGGCTAGTGCTTGTACTGTCAGATTTACATACGAGGGATTTGATTGGCTGACGCCTCCGTCGAGGCGGCAAAAGTAGAACATTGCTCTACTTTTGCAGCGAGCACCGCGAGAGAAGCTACGCTTTGCTCCCACAATGCAGTTCGGCGAATCGTGACGTCACCCTATTCAAAGTGAATGGGCAGAAGCGTTGAAGCGGCAACGCACGCCGCTGTGTGTAGGGGCCGTAACACTGTAGGTGCGCCGCGTTGGGGGGGGGGGGGGTGGGGTGTGTTAAGATGAGAGATAAAAACCATCCCTTGATTGCAAAGTTAATGCAGACTACCTTTGACCTGCAGCGGAATGAGGTAATCAATGATGCACCTGTTTGTTACCTGTTGGAGAGACCCTGGAACGCTGGCCTGCCTTGACAATGGAGTCACAGGTGAAAATATTTTAGATATTCCCACTATATAATAATTGTGTGTGCCTTTGTCACTGATAACTTGGCATGTTTACTCAGATTTAGCATGTTATGTTTCTGTTTATCTCTGCTGCCTTCAGTCCACATATACATTGTACTCTGAATTAAATAGTCATTTTATATGTTGGCAGATTTGTGCAGAGTTTCACAGGATAACGAACCTCAACCTGAAGAACCACTTTTACAAGGAGTTGGATCGGCATGCTGTTGAGCTTGTTCAGGAAGAAGGCGCCACGCAAAGGCGAAGTGTCTGAATTTCAGCTCTTCGCCGCCTATGACCTCCAGGTGAGTCGGTTAAGCCTCTTGGTGTTTTATTATCATACTAGAGTGGATTTTCTGTGTGTGTGTTGGGGGGCGGGGGGCCAGCCTGATAGATCTAGATTTATTATTAAGATACTTGTGTTTGGGGAGGGAACAGCAGTGTTAATGTTATTGCACCTTGTTGTTGTGCTAATGAGATACAGGTGGGATCGCAGACGCAGCAATTGCTTCAAAATGGTCATCTCTTCAGTCGTGGAAGAGCCCTTGTGATATAAATGGTTGTGTGGCTCTGCTGTTTAGCATCCAAAGTAAAACAAAGATATGTTTTCGCACTCAAGGATCAAGGTGACGGCCATAGCCGACGTGCTGCTCTCCTCCCTGCCTGGATCTCTGCACGAGGGTGACTCCAGGTTTCTGAGGCTGTGGCATGTAAGTCAACATAATAACTGTTTTGAATGTATGTGACAGATCATCAAAAAATATAGTTTATCTTATAAATACACACACACACACACACACACACACACACACACACACACACACACACACACACACACACACACACACACACACACACACACACACACACACACACACACACACACACACACACACACACACACACACACACACACACACACACACACACACACACACACACACACACACACACACATAGACACACATACATAGACACACATACATACACACACATACACACATGCACACACATAGATACACGTACACAAACAAAATATCGTCGACGACATATTTCCGCGTCGACGCGTCGCTACACACGTGGGTCACCCAAAGCAACAAGCAGTTCAAGCTGTGGTGGCTACCATTAGCAGCTAGCATTTGCTCTCCGATTTTTACATAAAAATGGAATTATGGATTATAAATTCAATAATTTTGTTATACATAGACGTTAAAAACCTATGGATTCACCGATTCAGCCTTTCCGGGTCAATCTTTCCCATCTCTACTCTCCTTTCCATATGAAATAAACAGGAAAAAGCCTGTTTGTTTGCCTCCCTCTTTTAGTGGAAGCAGGGCGTGCCAGTCTGGGGACGGCCAACACTGGTCTGCAGCACGGACCGAGAAAAAGCTTTTGACAACCAAGCAACAACCAGCAAGGACACGGCCTCGGTGGAATTCCAAGTATGCTGGACATTGGAACAGTACTTCGGCGGCACTCGATGACGTAGCATCCTTGAAATATTGGCTTGGAAGCCAGTATCCTCGAGATTGAGAAACGGCCATAAACTACAGCACAAGTGCCAGCCTCCTCCTCCTCCTCCTCCTCCTCCTCCTCCTCCTCCTCCTCCTCCTCCTCCTCCTCCTCCTCCTCCTCCTCCTCCTCCCTTGCACAGCATCCACAAGGCTCAGCTGGTCTTTTCCCCATCAACACAAGAGTACTACTATTCCACTCCACGGAGTTCAATATACAGTTGTCTTCTTCTACTAACACAACACAGAGTGGGACTAATGGCATGCTGAGGCGTGTCTGATGTATATATATAGATTAGTGCTGTCAAAATTATCGCGTTAACGGCGGTAATTAATTTTTTTAATTAATTGCGTTAAAATATTTAACGCATGTGCAGAATGGCCCGCCCCATACGTGCCACCAGTGGCAGCGCCAGGGTATGGCTGGGGTAGGCTACACCCATACCAAGAAATGGCTTAGCCCCACCATGAAAAATGATGTTAAAGTAAGCAAAATAAAGTCTGCCAACTCGCGGAGTAAATTGCACAGACAGCAGTTAGTAAGATTGATTTCAGTAGCCACGGTTTTGAAAACTTTTGTCACGTAGTGATCGTCTTCTCAATAGAACATCTTTGATAACGGCGTGGTGTTGTTGCAGGAAGTCCCGACGCAGAATACTTTTGCTGTAGTTCAGAGCCATAGTAATAATATGGCTCTGGTACAGGGGTGCACATAACTGGAACGCAGGTTATGTGCGTAATCTGAAATGCGTACCGTCACTTGTGTCACAAAGCGCATTTGCGTACCGACGTACTTGTGAAGCTTTTCCAGAAGGCGGTTCGATCACCGGACGACAGAGTCGGTCTCCGTGTGCACAGACAGGGCTGCTGTTAACGTCGGTCTGTACAACGGAACTGTGCCAAAACTACGCCAACCGGCTGCGGAGGGAGACTCCCCCCTTCACTGGAGAACTGCGCTAAAACAGCTGATCACAACGTTCACACTCCGTGGTCACGAAGTACTCCACTAGCCCCCCCCCCTCTGTTGACTTTCCTGAAGTACTCCCCCGTTGATAGAAATCAACACGTAATGAATTAAGACCCCACGGTTTGATGATTGATAGGTGTGTGGGTTGTCTTTCATTTTGACGTGCAGAGAAATGTTATAATAAACATAGATACTGTATGTTAATTGTAGTAGTAGTATTTTGCAACATTAGCTGTAGATGGACACACACACACGGGCATGGTGGAGAAAACAAATGCATGCTATTTTAGACGGCTCCACTCCTGTAGAGCCACACTACAAGTAGTATCTGAGCTCTGTCTGCATGTTACTCTTTAGTTCAGTTTCATTCATTTAGTTGCATGTGTAGCTAAACATATTTCTGTTTCCTTAGAGTTTTCTTTGGAATGAATCCTGACCGAGGGTCCAAGGCTGAGATGAAGGGGAAGTGGTAAAATTATTGCCCACCACCACAGATTCTTTGGGTTCAAATCCCCCATGTTCGGGGGGAGGGAATTTGGGAGGGGATATTTGTCATTGCATGTTCTCCTACAGGTTGAGGCAGCGCCCGTCAGCGGGGAATGTTGAGTGGGAGGTATAGGACGGAGTCGCTACATCCTCCTGGAGGGGGCTCCTCATTCCTCATTGACAGGTGAGCCAGTAGGGTGCAACAGCAGTGGGAGAAAGGTTCTGTTTTTCATTTCATCATTAAATTCACTTTATACATTAGCAAAAAGGAAATAAATGCACTTTTATGGAAACAAATAAATACATTTTGTTCAATTTCTATATATTGTGCTTTATTCAGTTTGATTGAAAGTGTAATGATTGTTATTTATTTAGGATTTGGATATTAGGATTATTATTTATTTTTTTCACAATTTTAAAAATAAATTAAAAAAAAAAGATATTAGGATTGACGGAAGTGTCTGTAAATAGTACATATGGACTGTTCAAATACGGAATTATCCGTATTAGGATTAACAGAAGTGTAAGTAAATATTACGGACAAAGTCTTGTAAATCTACAGAAATATCTGTTAACCCTCTGAGACCCACGAGGCCGTATACGATCCCAAAGATCACGTTGTGTTCAAAGCGTCATAACTTCTCAGCTGTTTCAGCCAGAGACATGCCGTGTTTTTCCTCTTCAACTACAAAAACGGCACTAAACAACTCTATTCAGTTTTTCATTGAGAGGCGTTTACTTATTTCGGTGAAATGAATGCATAAAGTTGTATATGCTGCGGATGGTCTCACCTTGATTCTGGCGCATCGCTCATCATTTATAGATCTATTCTCATCCACCATCTTTGTTTCTGACGTAAAGAGTGAAAGAGTCACGTTTCTGAATCGGACACTCTCAGTGGATGCAGTCACAGCCAATCGGAGTCTGATTCAGAGGGTTGCCTGTCTGTTCTGATGTTATGTTTACTGAAATGAGAGCCGGTATAATTCCACGCGCGAAATAAATAAATAAAAGTTGGAATACGTTCTTTTAGTGTTTTGAAAGTAAACAAGGACGGCACAGACGTGTACTACAGCTGAGGCTTTGGAGCAGATTTTTCAAGGGGACAATGTTGATGAAAATTCAGACGAATCTGCTCAGCATGCCATGTGTGATTGAGGACATGATATATCATGTGTACTCTTCAAAATTGGCAGGACAGAAAATGACAATTCTTCGCAAAAAAACGCCCATGGACACTGCCCAAAAGAATGGGCATAACTATTGAACAGAATACGTTAGAATCTTCTAATCAGTTATGATACAATGATAATAAATGTGTGCAATTTTCTGTGTTGAATGTTTCTTTCAATGTTATGGTTAGCAGTTCTTTTTAATGAAATAAGTAAAACATTCAAGCTCCGTTTTTTATTTATTTTTTATTTATGGGCAAATATCCCCTATTATAGTGTATATAAGTCTCTAATGAGTGACACATATCATTAGCTGAGGTTGTGTTGATTTCTGGGATGTGTAAAACTTGATTTTACTGCAAAGAAATGACAATTTATTAGGCAAAACACAAAAATATACAAAAACAGAAATGTCCTATGTGGGTCTCAGAGGGTTAAAGGGTTGACGGAAGTGCCCATATATGGTACAGACAAAGTCTTGTAAATCTACAGAAATATCCATTAAAGGGTTGACGGAAGTGTCTGTAGAATAACGGACAATGTCCTGGCAGCAAATTACCAGCACTTTGTCCGTTTTTCAACGTTTTCTTTTTTTACAGTGCAGTAGGGAACGTAGCAGTAGGGCTGCTGAGCCTAAATATGGATCTGTTGGTCCTGGCACCAGGGGAGGGACAACTGATTTAGTATGAATAGCTGCTAAAAATGTACCTGCATTTATTAAATGTCAGCTAAAAGAGAAGTGAAATGAAAAACCTCTGAATTTTCTGTGAAGATATTAACAGTGCTTAAAGGTGGGTTAGGTAATTTTGGAGAAACCAGCTCGCGTGCGCTGGAATTTGAAAATACACAACCGGAAAAAATCTGCCACTTCCTTACAGAGCCCCTCCTCCAACACACACGAACGCGCACATGACCAATGAGGGCACGAGATAAGTTTGTGCACAGATGGAAGGCTGACAGGCAGGTAGGCCATCCAGTTATTGTAGCCGGGCCAGCTCAGATGATTGGTCGTGCTTTTTACAGCGCCACGGCTTCCACAGATGAATTTTTTTTTATGGATTTTTTGTCAAAGCACTTAAGATATTCATTGCTATCGGGATGTTAAGAGCATTCCATGCAATATAACAAAAAGTGTATCTCGACCCTAAACGTACCTACCCCACCTTTAATGTCAGCAAAACATGGAATGCAATGGACTACGCTTAGCTAACAGACTCATTTCCACCACTCCCATGAGTGGTGGAAATGAGTCTGTTAGCCACACCCACCTTTTCTTTTGAAAAACTGGGTGACATACTGTCGCCCTTTAGTCCCTCTCTCTTGTCTTTCTCTCCTTTCTTTTCTTTCTTGAAAGCCTTGAAAGCCTGACTTTGTTAGTCGTTGAGACACCTAAGTACTAGCATCCCTCCTCACATGCTCTTACTCTCTGCTAGAAAGGGCCGGTGCCGCACAGCGTTTGGAGGCAGGACCAAACCATTACATGTAAATAGAGGGGGTGTTTGATGCTTTGGATAATTAACTTTTGGAAGAAAATAAGTTAAATGAATCGTAAGTTTAGTGAGTACATTATCAATATGACGTTATATTAATGTTAATTATTGATGATTGATGAAAGGTTACTTACAATTTTTTTCTTAATGTTCTAAAAATATTTTTGGGCCCCTGTCAGTCACGGCCCTTAGAATCGTCCTAACTTTTCACCCTTACGGCGCCCCTGACCACAACCATCAGCAACAAGTGGACATGGAGAATTACATGAACTACATGTTGCTAAATCCACCGCGGGGCATAAACAGAAGGGCAACCATGCTCGGGGGTCTTCTTCGCTGCTTTTGGTGTATTTTGTGGCGGAAGTACAGCGCCACTTACAGGCCCGGCATATGTACTACAGCGTCTCCAGCGCTTTCGAGCGGTCTCGTGTGAACGGAATACTTTTTTGGTATCGTCTGCGTTTCGTTTGCGTGTAAATGGGGTCTGAGTCCTATAAACCGGGAAATTAGTTTGCATTTTAACCTTGTCTTAAAGTTGACGGTTTAGCTTAGTGGTGTTGATGCGCAGCTTTGCTAACATGATGTTGTTCCTTTAGCCTAACGTTAGCTTTTTACTTCTGGCAATTGCATTTGCGCTTGAAAAATCATAAAGGTCGTGTTAATATGTGGATATTATCCCAATGAACAAAATGTTTAAGTAATATAAACATGTTTTTCCTCAGAGCTTATTTTGTGCAATATTCAAAAATCCAATGTTAAAATGACCTTTTTGTCAATGGAGAACTTGAGATGCTAACTTCCGGGTGCACCTATGAGAAACACATCATCACTGCACCAATCTATTTTTTGTGGCTTTTGGGGTTATAAATTAATGGTTAATGGACTTGGAATATAGATCATTTCTAGTCTTCTGGTGCTTTTACACTACATGCCAACCTGTACCCATTCACACACACATTAGCCGCGTTCACACTGCGGTACTTTTCCCACAAAGGTTCATGCGAACTTAGTTCATGATCGCGTTCACACCAAAAAGAGCCGGTACTAAAAGTAGTTAATGCGAACCTTTTTACCCCCTCGAAAGTCCCTGCTAGAGAGCAGGGACTTTCGAGCGGCTCTTTTTTGAGAAAAGAGCTATATTTCTGATTGGCTGGGCGTATTGCAAACCACGCCCCGTAAAACTCCCAAAAAGTTTTGTGGAGCCGCCATTTTATTATCCTCGCATTAGCATTATTAGCATTAGCATTAGTCCAGCGCAGAAACGCAGAGAGACTAACTTATGGCAACACAAAATAAAACATGGGAGCGGTGGGGATGAGGAGGTGTCGACGTTCTGGCGATTTACTCGGAAGGCTTCAGTAGAAGCTGCTGGGACTCCCAGCAGCTTCTACTGAAGCCAGTCCCCAACTCCGGGGACTCCGGGGACTTTGGGCGGCAGTACACGCCGTGAAGTGGTTTGCGGCCTGCCAGTAAGCCCAAAGCAGAAGAAGAAGAAGTGACGTCAGCGGCTTCATTTGCCTAATCCACCGCCAGGGACTTTTTCTGGTGTGAACGCGATCTGTACTTAGTTCATGCGAACTAAAGAGTTCGCATGAACTAAGTTCGCATGAACCTTTGTGGGAAAAGTACCGCAGTGTGAACGCGGCTATTGATACAGTGTTAGCAGGGTTGCTGTACAAGGTGCCAAACTTCTCACCATCTAATCGAGTGCTCATCGTAAACATCGATATGTGAAGCGGAGGAGCCAGGGATTGGCCGGCTGATATTTGGAATGGTAAATGGACTGCATTTATACAGCACTTTTTAAGTTTTGCGACCCCTTAGAGCGCTTTTACATTTACAAGTCAGCATTTTCTCATTCACACGCATTCATACAGAGGCAGTGGCTGCCATACAAAATACCAGCTGCTCAGGGACATGCATTCACACACTGTTGCTAATGCTATCAGGAGCAAATTGGGGTTAAGTATCTTGCCAAAATAAACATTGACATGTTGACTGCAGGAGCTAGAGACCGATCCACTGGGCATCCGATTGGTGGACAACCGCCCAATCACCTGAGGCCAGGAAAATAGCCAATTAGTTAGCTGCATTCACATGATAGTTATTTTCTCTTTGTTCACCGTTAAGTTAGGCACAGAGCCTTGTGGGGAAAACACCCAGTTACATTGTGTTCCTATTGTTAACTCCCCTGCTAGCTTGCGTTGCTTAGCACAGCTGTCATTGGTTGGGTGTCGAAAGTTCAGCAGAAATCAAGGTCAGAGTTTAAATGAATTGGACAATTTCAAGCTCTCTCCATAGAGATACAATGGCAACGTCAGCGCAGGGTCGTTCTACTGCGTTATACAGCTTTATGCTAGTGCTACTGCTAATAAAAAATAATAAAAAATAAATGAGAATAACATTTTATTCCAGCTTTCCTTGCACATTTCTTTATTTTCATTATGTAGAACAGCACCTCTTCTACTTTCAGTGGAGTGTGAGTCGGCCTCCATCACTCATCACTCTGTGATTATCACCTCCAGCTCTTTTTTTCCTGGCTCTGGACGGGTCAAACATACCGCACACAATTAGCAGGGACTAAAGCCGGGGTAGGAGGCGGCAAGGGGGCTGAGAGTTGTGGAGTTGGGGGTAACATTGTAATAGATAGCTGGGGGATTACAAAATGCATGGTACTGATAGGTGGGGGATTAGGGGTACAGTGTAATTGATAGCAAGGGGATTAGGTGTGATGTGCTGAGGCGGTGGTGTGAGGCTAAGGGGGATAGGAGGAGAAGGTTGGAGTTAAGAGGGATAAGACTAATAGCTGGTGTAATGCTAAAGTGAAGCTTTAATGGGAGGATGTATAGACTTCAAACACCTGAAAATCCCATTGTAATGTAATGATGGAGTTTGACAGAAGGAAAATATGTGGCGAGCATTGCTAATAGATAAACTGTGCCAATAATGGGTGGATCAGTACCACAAATCTACCAAACAACAAGAGTTAAAATAAGAAACAACTTTATTTAACAAAAGAGTGAAGACATAAAAGATACACTATGCTGTAAAATATATTACACAACATATTAATGTTGAAGATCATACAATTATAAACTGCTAAATACTAAACTTTAATTTACATGATTTACCTATTTTTTCATGGCTGATGGTAGGTAGAGGGGTTTTAAATCCTTTATGACAGAATACAGAAATACAACTTCAATATCTTAGGTTTTCAAAGTTAACAGAAAATAAAAAGTACACATAGACATTAATGGTTAAGCAAAACACCTTTTATGAACAGTGAGTGTTCTTTAAAGGCTTGGTTGTTTTCAAGAAGAACCATCACCTTCGATAGAACCACTTTGTGGTTCTATATGTTTGTTAAATGCTTCTCTTTGGACATCGTAGTGTTCTTAATACTTATGGAGTTATTGGATGGTGGGGGAAGGAAAAAAAGAAACTCTTCTATCAGTTTTGTATGCCAGTAATAAAACATTCCTTTATATAAGTGTGATTATAAATCTCTGGACTTTTGATTGCTGTGTATTTTCTGTGGTTGTTCCAGTCCGCTGATGTTCCGCGCTTGTTCCTGATCATCATATCTGAGACCTTTAACAGCCAGACTGCCGGCAGGGTTGCGTGTTTGTCCTGGTATGTCCTCCGGCTCGCTGAGAGGCTGAGAGGCTGTTTGTAATGAGCGCATCTGTTTTTAGATGTGTCTCGTTGCCAGACGGTCACATGTCCACTACAAATGAAGCCACATTCAGTTTGATCACAGACGCCATTCTCAAAGACCTCCATAGATTGGCATCTTGAGGAGGGGGACACTTTTCCCAGAACAGGGTCTCCTTCTGGATCAAGTGCTGGGAGGTGAGCTTATACAGGTGTGCACCAGGTTGTCGATCGTTCCTAGTCACTAACCACAGAAACTGACGGAGTCGACATTCCAGACGATGGCACGCAATGACGCAATTACTTCACGATGAATCCCTCCTGTTTCTTTTAAAGTCTTGTCGAATTTCACAAACAAGAACATTATTCAAATATTGTAATTTGTAGTAGTTCAAATGTCATTTAACCAATCTTTTTGTCTAATGTAAACCGCGGGGAAAAAGTACTCAAACTAGAAAATGCATTTCCTGCTGAAAATGTGTGCGAATGCTGTTAACTGTGTACATTTGTTGCTGAATTTAGCTGAAAATACAGAAAAAGCTGAATATATTATTAGCTGAATGGTCTCTGTAGCTGCTTTTAGCTACCAAAACCAAGTCAGTGTGTTGCTGAACTTAGCGGAGAAATGCAGAAAAGTGAAATTATTTGAATACAATTGTTACAGTTCAAATGCATTGCAATGACTTTCTTGAAAACTTGAAAGTGAAATGTTAAACTGGAAGATTAGGAGAAATAGTGAAGAAGCTTAATATTTAAAAGAAAAGGTTTAAAAAAGGTATAAACAACTAAATGTATAGCCTCAATGTCCTGAAATAGCTGAATAATTTAATAGTTGAATGGTTTCTGCAGCTGAAAGTAGGCTGAAGGAGTTAGATATTAAATGTAAGTAGTAGTGAATGAATGTGTATTAAGAAGACAAAAGAAAGTAAAAACGCTTTGAAAAGCAGCAGAATATTTTAACTGCAAACTTTTGAACTAAAACCATACGTCACCAATAATGTATAAAATATGCGGAACTCCATCAGACAGAAAAGAATAGGCTGAGACAGTCTGTTAAACTCTGTCTGTGTGTTTGTGTTTGAGGTGACAACGTTATCAAACACCTGTGTGGGCCCAGAGATCAAAGGTTACCATGGTGATGTGCAGTGATCAGTGAAAGGAGAGCTTTTCCATTGTTCTGAATGAGAAATAAACCTCTTACATTTTTAACTATAGTTAAAAAACGGTAGCTGCTATCGGTAAAATGTCAACACGTGGAGCATGTCAGGACCCTGAGGAGCGTCTCAGTGTGCTTTGTGTGTACTTTAACCAGGAAATTAATTTGACCACTTCCTGTTAATGTCAATGGTGTTTCTGGTTAGATGCCTGACATGAGATCTGTGGTTAAGTTTTAGACATTTTCACGTTTTGTTCTACAACATAAAATGCGTCAGTAAATACTCAACTGGTGAATATCTGAACAGAGGTTGCTAACAAGTGGCTAAATGAGACTGCTAAGCATCATCACACCAAACTTTAGCCGTCTTTAGCTTAGCAGTAGTGATGTGCAGCAATACACGGGTATATAATATATATATAGTATATATAATATACAGGTTGTAGTTCCTTTATATCCTGACGTTAGCTTGTTACTAACTCTGCCGATTGCATTTACGCTTCATAAAACACACAATAGTGTTACTATGTGGAGACTATCCTGCTGCACAGAACGTCTATCATAAACCTGAGTTTGCCAAATCTTGTTTTCTGCAACATTCTGAAATCCAATAGAAAAATTGCATTGCTTTTAGTCGAGGGAGCCCTTGAGATGCTAACTTCCAGAAAAATAACGAAATAAATATGTCACCACTGCGATACCCAATTCCTGCACAGATTACCCACCATGTACTTCTTCATACGTCAGACAAATTATTCCTGCTCTAAAAAACATAACAAAAATTAAATTGATGGGTCAAAAACTAAATAAAATAAAAACTTGAAATTCCTAACCAAACCACAAGTTTGACCATCATTTCAATAATAATCTTATTTTCCACATACTTACTTTAATTCATCGTTTTGTATGCAAAATGTATTGCAACTACCAAACGGTAATCTGTTACCTTACATTTGGCTGTTTATGAAGATGTTTATTTCTAGTTTATATTTTCCCAGTGTGAAAACTTTTACCTCAGTAAAGGATCTGAGTACTTCTTTCATTACTGCTTGTTTCACACATGTGTTTTTTTCTTTATAAGCACAGCTCTGACCTTTCCTTCATCTTTCTCCCATAAAACAGAAGGCGACGTTAACACTATCACGGTTCAGGTTGTGTGTATGTGTGTTGAGTTTTTCTTACTTGTCGAGTGAGCTCTTGTTCTTCCTTTGCTCTTCGGTCTCAGCATACTGACATTCAGTGTTAATCTTCTTTTCCCAGAACGTCTTAATGTGCATTCTGTCATGGATCTTAGCCACATTCATCTGCAACAACACAACACCGATCGTCAGGGTTTAAAAAAGCATCCAGAAAACTATGATCGATTACCAATAAAATATGGTAGGTAACATTATCCAAGTATCACAATATTGAAGTGACAGAAATAGATTATTTCCCTTTACTTAAAGAATACCTCAATACTAAATATAGAAATGAAACCCAAAGAAAAATGCTGAAAATGAAACATTATTTTTGTATAAAATAAAAAAACAGATTTCCTTCCAGCTGTGAACATTTAATTATCATCCTCCAATAAATGAAATCATTTGGCTGGTGAGTTACATTGAGGCAGCAGTTACTGTAATTTGATTAACCGTCATGCCATTAACCCATTTGTCCTGTATTATGTTTGCTGGATAAGTAAGTCAAAGTGGTTTGCTGTGTGATAACTTGCATTGTACTGTGATGTTGTAAATCGTTTTGACCTAACTTTTCTTTTACTGAATTTAAGTATTCTTCACTTGTAAACAGTGATGTCATATATTGTACTGTGATCTTGACCTTTTGCTAATTTGCATCATTTTGCCTGATGAAGATCTAGTAACGAAACCTCCCAAATAATACTTATTTTTGCTAGTTAGACAGTGTGTGGGATTTTATTTTCAAACGGTAAGTTTCACTTCAACATATTTGCTATAAGTTATATTACACTGAGATTATGGTAATACTACTGCCACAATAACAGGTGACAAATAATACAGATCTTCTAGAAAAAGTATCAATACCACATCATGAAAACACTCCATTGCAATAAAAAAACTGCACCTATAATCACGCAGATATATCAAAAAATCAATCTGCATTCAAAAACATATTCGCTGTGCAGTTGAACTACTTCATTCACAATTTTGAGTTTAAAAGTAGAAGTAGCAGTACTGTTCCTGTCATGGCAATGATATATCCATTTTTACTTTTCAAAACAATTCACATTATTCGTATAGCTGTTAGAGATGATACGATAAATACTTTAAATATATAACTGTATGTATTATATTATGAGATGTTTTTTAATTCTATCATAATAATGAACATTTGAGTCCATCATGACTTCACACAGCTCACACACTGGACTGTGAAAGAGTTAATGAATATTTAATTAGTTTAAACCATGTAGGGACACATTTGACTTTAGTTAAGACTCATTAAGGATGCAGAAAAGCAGACTTATCATATATTTTCAATAAATAACTATCTTTTCAACACTGAAAGATGAAAATGACATTTAGAATTTTTTTCCAGAATAACTCATTAAAAAAGAGAACAAACCTTCAGCGATTCAGTTGAGCCTCCGTCAGCCTCACAGGGTGGACGATGTGTGTGTGTGTGTGTGTGTGTGTGTGTGTGTGTGTGTGTGTGTGTGTGTGTGTGTGTGTGTGTGTGTGTGTGTGTGTGTGTGTGTGTGTGTGTGTGTCCCTCCCCACTCATTAGGAATAAATATTTTACATGTGAAACTCCTGTCAGTCTGTAAATCTCTCAGTGAATCTGCTCATGTATTCCTCTCTCTCTCTGTTCTATCCAACTCTCTCTCATCCATCTCTATCTCTCTCTCCAGTGAAGTCACTGGGTTGGAATCTGACTGAGTGCAGGGACCCTGAGTGACAGACATGGGCGAACAGAGAGAGATGTAGAGAAAACAGAAGGAGGATGGAGGGAGAGATCAGGGTGTTGGTTAAAGTCACTTCTAATTGGCTGATGAAGCAGTTGTAGTATTAATAATCGCACTTCGAGCGATAGAATTACTAACAAAGAACTGCTAACAGAGCACTTATTTACTAATAAAGGACTGGCTTATCTAAAGCCAGTTGAGTAGCACTTGAAATACTTGGCTCTATGAAGCCTGATGTACTTTATGATTCTGTTTTCTTCAAGGTTGTGTCTTCCTGGTCGAATGTACTTATTGTAAGTCGCTTTGGATAAAAGCGTCAGCTAAATGCAATGTAATGTAATAAACCTGTGTGAAGCAGTTTTGTAGCGTTGTCTCCTGCTCGCACACGCATCTCTAAACACCTTTCATGAGTTTCTTAAAAAAACAGCCCTGTTTTCAGCTTTGTGACAACGTTTTACTAGTTTAATTCACACTACCTAAATTCACTTTAAACATTTCATTCTAATAAATAACTACATTAGCTA
The DNA here is from genome assembly GCF_902827115.2 of Pseudochaenichthys georgianus. Lineage (NCBI taxonomy): Eukaryota > Metazoa > Chordata > Actinopteri > Perciformes > Channichthyidae > Pseudochaenichthys > Pseudochaenichthys georgianus. Next base: position 3,111,804 of record NC_047511.1, on the reverse strand, counting down.
ACTTAACGCTAACTTGCAGGTGCATGCGGGATATGATCATCAACAAGCGACCAGAAGAAGCACAACGTTAACTTGATGAAAAGATTTCTCTGGGTATCAAACATTGTTGGTGACATTTTGTATGATGAAAGCACAGCTCAATAAAATATATAACAAGGGTATTTTCCTTTTTAGATATCATAATGCAGAAATGTTATATATATATTACACCTTTAAAGGGTCCCTCTTATTCTTTTTGGGGTCTTCCCTTTTCCTGTAGTGTGTTTGCATGTTAATGGTCTGCAAAGGCAACCCCCCCTGTGTTCCCTCCAGAGGGAATTTCTCTCATCCCCCCCTACACAGTTAGTTAGTTAACACTAACATAGTGACATCATCGTGCTTCTCTAGGGGTTTGACACGGTGGACTCACAAGAACTCAGACGCACGATTCCTTCTTGACTTCAGAACTATCTTTTAATATAACAAAGACTTCTCAAAGTACAAAGGTATCTAGGATCTACTAGGACACTCAAAAGTTCACTAGGCTCTACTAGGTTGCTCAAAGTTACACGAGGAAATACAGACATGGACTTAGTGTTGAGACAAGACGAACCGACAAAAGACAACAGAAAAACAGGGCTACATATACACAACAGTTAATGAGGCACAGGTGCAAACAATCCAGAACAGGAGATCACAATCAAGCTGACAAGTGACACACCACCACAGGAAGTGATGACACCTGAAACGAGAGGACAGAGTCAACATCAAAATAAAACTGCAAGGCCACCAGAATAAACACAAAACAATAAGCTCACAGACTAACGCTGAAACCTTACAGTACCCCCCCTCTTACGGACGGCTCCAGACGTCCCTGAAGCCTGAGACTGTTCTCTATCAAAGTCAGATATAAGGGTCTTGTCCACAATGAAGCTGCCTGGGATCCAGCACCTCTCCTCTAATCCGTACCCTACCCAGTCGACCAGGAACTGTCTACCTCTGCCCCTCTTCCTTTCAGACAGTATTTTGTCCACAGTGTATACTTGACCCCCGTCGGCAATCCGGGGAGGTGGAGGGGGCGTGGAGGCGGGGACCAGTCTGCTCTCTTTGACTGGTTTCAACTTGCTGACATGAAACGTGGGGTGGACCTTGATGGACTTTGGAAGACATAAACGGACAGCAACAGGGTTAATCACTTTGGCTATGGGAAAAGGACCAACGAACCGGGGAGCCAGCTTCCTGGAGGCGACATGGAGAGGAAGATCCTTGGTAGATAGCCACACTCGTTGTCCGGCCTGGTACTTGGGGGCTGGACGTCGTTTCCGGTCGGCCAATACCTTCATGCGAACGGCACTCCTCTGCAACATATGGCGAACTCCCGCCCAGACCCGACGGCAGCGGCGAACCAGAGCATGGGCTGATGGTACGGTGACCTCCTTCTCGAGCTCCGGAAACAATGGAGGTTGGTATCCATGGACACATTGAAACGGGGAGATACCAGTGGCTGATGTGGGTAAAGTGTTGTGCGCATACTCCACCCAAATCAGATTCTTACTCCAGGTGGTAGGTTTCTCGGACGCTAGACATCTCAAACAGGTCTCCAAATCCTGATTCATCCTCTCCGCTTGTCCATTCGACTGTGGGTGGTATCCGGAGGTCAGACTAACAGTGGCTTGGATTAGGTGACAAAACTCCTTCCAAAAACGTGACACGAACTGAGGGCCTCGGTCTGAAACGACATCACTGGGGAAACCATGGATCCTGAACACATGGGACAACATGGCCTCTGCTGTTTCTTTGGCATTAGGTAACTTGGGCATGGCGACAAAGTGTGCCATTTTAGAAAAACGATCAATCACAGTGAGTATGGTGGTATTACCTGCCGATGTTGGTAATCCCGTCACAAAATCCAACGCAATGTGAGACCATGGTCTGTTGGGAATGGGCAGAGGTTGGAGAAGACCTGCCGCAGCTTGCCGAGAAGTTTTGTTCCTGGAGCACACAGGACATGCCGCCACATATTCTGCAACATCCTTCCACATCCCCGGCCACCAGAATCTGTGTCTCACCATGAACAGGGTCCTTTTGTTTCCAGGATGACAGGTAAGTACAGACGTATGGGCCCAATGAACAACTTGAGATCGAAGTTGCTCCGGCACAAACAAGCGATTCTGAGGACACCCTCTTGGGACAGGATTTCCAACGTTTGCCTGTTTGACCTTGGCTTCAATGGGCCAGGTCACCCTCCCTATCACTCGGTCTGGCCGTAGAATGGGATCTGGACTCTTGGGGACTGGCTCAGGATCAAACATCCTGGAGAGTGCATCAGGCTTTCCATTCTGCGAACCAGGTCGATATGACAGAGTGAACCTAAATCTGTTAAAGAACAAAGCCCATCTGGCCTGCCTAGAGTTCAGACGTTTGACCTTCCTGATGTATTGCAGGTTTTTGTGATCCGTCCAGACCAGGAAATCCTGCTCCGCTCCCTCCAACCAGTGCCGCCACTCCTCCAAAGCAATCTTCACCGCCAACAGTTCCCGATTTCCCACGTCGTAATTCCTCTCAGCAGAAGATAGCTTACGGGAGAGATATGCACATGGATGAAGCTTGTTGTCCTCCGCTGATATCTGGGACAGTATAGCTCCAACGCCGTCGTTGGAGGCGTCCACTTCCACCACAAACTGTCGGTGGCGATCAGGTACCGTCAGGATGGGAGCTGTGGTGAACCTCCTCTTCAGTTCCAGGAAAGATTTCTCTGCCTGTGGATTCCACACAAACTGAACATGGGGAGAGGTAAGGGCATGGAGAGGAGAGGCAATAGCACTGAAATTGCGTATGAACCGTCTGTAAAAGTTAGCAAACCCCAGGAATTGCTGAACTTTCTTTCTAGAGTCTGGCGTGGGCCAATTAGCCACGTCACTGACCTTAGCTGGGTCCATTTCCACCTTGTTAGGGGAAATCACAAAGCCCAAAAATACCACAGAGTTCACATGAAACTTGCATTTTTCGGCCTTTACAAACAAATGGTTAGCCAGGAGTCTCTGAAGAACAAGGTGAACATGGTTAACATGAGTTTTCTTATCTGGGGAAAAGATGAGAATATCATCGAGATACACAAAACAGAAAACATTCAGGAAATCTCGTAACACATCATTAATGAGGGCTTGGAAAACAGCAGGTGCATTGCAAAGTCCAAAAGGCATCACCAAATATTCATAATGTCCCGTAGGTGTATTGAAACCCGTTTTCCACTCATCCCCCTCCCGGATGCGCACAAGATGATACGCATTCCTTAAGTCAAGCTTGGTGAATATCTTGGCTCCCTGTAACAGATCGAATGTCGTAGAGATGAGTGGAAGGGGATATCTGTTCTTAACTGTGATCTGATTTAGCGGACTGTAATCAATACAGGGCCTTAATGAACCGTCCTTTTTCCCTACAAAAAAGAAACCTGCTGCTGCTGGGGATGATGATGGCCGAATCAAGCCAGCTTTGAGTGATGATCCGATATACTCTTCCATGGCCTCCCTTTCAGGACCAGAGAGAGAATACAACCGTCCTTTGGGGATAGTAGAGCCAGAGAGAAGGTCTATGGGGCAATCATATGGTCTATGGGGAGGCAAGGAAGTAGCTCGTGTCTTGTTAAACACCTCCTTAATGTCAAGGTAACACTCTGGCACTTTGGATAAGTCAGGAAAGTCAGAATGTTTAGAAGAAGTGACAATGTCCCTATCTGACGCCTGTTTAAAGTTCCCAGATCTGGGCGGTCCACTCGAAACTGTATGAGAGGCTAAACATGAACGAGAGCACTCACTCCCCCACCCCTTAACCTTTCCTGTAAGCCAGTCCATGTGAGGGTTATGTTTAACAAGCCACGGGTAACCCAAAATGAGAGGCTGTTGAGCTGAGTTAAATAAATGAAAGCTAATACGCTCACGGTGCTCCTGATCTATGACAATTTCTATGGGTTCCGTGCGATGAGTAACTGTACATAAAAGGCGGCCATCCAACGCGCTAGCCTCTAATGGCTGATCTAAAAGGACAATGTTTAAGTTCAACTCTTTAGCCAGCTCCCAGTCTAACAAGCTCTCATCAGCCCCAGAATCAATTAATGCATCCTGAGTCACAGTTTTATCATTCAGTTTCATTTGTACCTGAGTCAGTCTTCTCGAGGAAGGGTTGAAAGAAGTCACTCGGCTCACCAGCGTCCCTCTTCCCGCTGATGAGCCTGATCTTTTGCCCGACAGGCTGCCAGAACATGACCCTGCTGGCCGCATTAGAAACACAGCCGCTCCCGTAGGCGGCGCTGACGTTCCTCCGGAGTGAGTTTGGCTCTTCCGAGCTGCATCTGTTCCTCCGCGGCGCTAGGGGGCGCTGGTCGCTCTGGAGACGAAGTCCGGGTATTACTCCGCCAACCGTAGTGTTCCCTCTGTAACTCCCGTCCGGACAGTGGAATGAAAGCTGTTTTCTCCCGACGTCTCTCTGCTAGACGTTGGTCCACCCGGATAGCCATGGCGATGAGCGAGTCCAATTCTACAGGCAACTCTAATGGAGCTAACTGATCCTTTATGGGATCCGCTAATCCATGCAGAAACGCATCAAAAAGAGCCGCTGAGTTCCATCCACTCTCCGCTGCCAGGGTCCGGAATTCAATCGCGTAATCCGCCACTCTCCTCTGCCGTTGTTGGATGTTCACCAGGGCTCTCGCTGACTCTCTCCCGGGTGCTGTCTGGTCAAAAATGTCTTTCATAGAATCCATGAATACCCTTAACGACTGGCAAACAGGCGAGTCTCGGGCCCATTCAGCTGTTGCCCAGGCTCCTGCTCTTCCCGTCAAGTGAGATACTATGAAAGCTACCTTAGCTTGATCTGTGGGAAATGCTGCGGGCTGATGTTTGAAATGGAGATCGCACTGTACCAGGAATGGACGACAGTTTACAGAATCCCCGGAGAACTTCTCCGGTGAAGCGAGGCAGAGTGAAGACGATGGCATGGGTATTTGAACAGCAAACCCGACCTCCGCTGGACCGGAAAACTCTGCCGCAGGAACAGCAGGACGTGCCTCGAGGTGCGTAAGTATGTCACGCATCTTTTCCGCCAGGTGATTTATTTCCGTTGTCACTGTTGACTGGAAGTGTTGCTGACGGGCATTTAAGTCCTGAACCCCCTGGTTCATTGTTGTCAGCTGTTCCTCATGGTGATGCATGCGTGTTCCTTGCGCCTGCAAAGCCGTCTTTAACACGGTGGAATCGGCTGAGTCCATCTTGTTTGGTCGGTTCGTTCTGACACGGTGGACTCACAAGAACTCAGACGCACGATTCCTTCTTGACTTCAGAACTATCTTTTAATATAACAAAGACTTCTCAAAGTACAAAGGTATCTAGGATCTACTAGGACACTCAAAAGTTCACTAGGCTCTACTAGGTTGCTCAAAGTTACACGAGGAAATACAGACATGGACTTAGTGTTGAGACAAGACGAACCGACAAAAGACAACAGAAAAACAGGGCTACATATACACAACAGTTAATGAGGCACAGGTGCAAACAATCCAGAACAGGAGATCACTATCAAGCTGACAAGTGACACACCACCACAGGAAGTGATGACACCTGAAACGAGAGGACAGAGTCAACATCAAAATAAAACTGCAAGGCCACCAGAATAAACACAAAACAATAAGCTCACAGACTCTAACGCTGAAACCTTACAGGGTTGACCAATCACAACAGAGCCGGCCAGCTAACCAATCAGAGCAGACTGGGCTCTGGTTTCAGACAGAGGGTGAAAAGAGGTGCTGCAGCACAGGCAGTATGAGAAGAATAAAGAGCTTTTTGAACATTAAAGCATGGAGACATGTCCCAGGAGAGACACTACAGACTGATATGAAGCTGAAGATGAGCAGAATATGTTCTCTTTGACATATGAAAAATCAGTTTATCCCTCAGTTTAGCACAAACTTTCAAAGTCAACACATCTGGAGATACAACGTTTTCACAAGACAAGTGATGTTGAAGAAAACACTTATTTTGGAGAAAAACTCACAAATATGGTGAAGTAGAAAGACCAATCATTAGCTCTGAGATGAGTAACTCTATATAATGTGCAATAAATGTCAGTAAAGAGTACGAGGTATTGTAAGTAATGTGAGGATTGGTACATGTGTTTTTATGTTTGTTTAAAATAAGTATAAGCCTTTCCAGAGGGAGCTGGGAGACGATAAAAGGACTCCTTCAGACCCTCAGCTGTATACAGGAAGCCTGTTAAAGTGAACCACAGGACGAGCTGAAGACATCACACTGACACCTCACCTCTTAAAGGCCACATTCTGCTGCTCAGATGTTGTAGGTCACCCATGTGTGAATAAGCTCAGAACATTAGACCGCATGACATGTATGATCAGGCGTCAATCATCTCCGACGCACACACACACACACACACACACACACACACACACACACACACACACACACACACACACACACACACACACACACACACACACACACACACACACACACACACCGTCACACACACTCTCAGCAATCTCTCTGCTGCCTGACAGCTGTAACATGTTGAAGCATTGAAGAAAAATAACACAAAGGCATGTGTGTGTGTGTCAGCTGGTTGATAATAAATGTTTGACATTTCATCCCTCTCGGGGTGTGATATGATGCTGCTAAAATGCATGCACACACCCACACACATTCCATTCTCATGGAGTTATGCGACTCTCAATAGGTGCTGCTTTGGTGTTTGGTGCATACATAAACACAATAAAATAATTCAGTTGTACAGGAAAAAGAACAATTACTGTATATTATATATTATTTTAAAAACTATAATAAAATGTGCAGTGTAATTATACCTAAAGTCTTGACAATAAAAAAGGAGATATTGGACAGGATCACCACTGCAGGAACAACACACTCTCACTCCCTAAGCGTCCACTGACCAAAATAGCGACGTTTGGTCAGTGTCCGTGGCGTCCAGTTGTGACGCTCCTAGGCTCCTTCAGCGTCATAAAGGGACGCAAATAGCTTGCAATGTATTCCCATCTGCGTCGGGATTTGACGCTCATGGAAGCACGGCATTCGTTTATGCCGGCTGCCCTTAAAGGCAATGTGAGCATCCATTCCCATTGGATAACGGAGAATTTTACACCCGGAAGTAAGTACTCCTCTTACTGTCGATTGATTTTACAGTGATATCTGCACTACTCATCGACTAAAAACCACCAGATTATCCTTGTTAATTACACAACATTGATTGGTTTAAATTGTGTGCAATGCTTTTGTATTTTTCCCCTTCGATTCGGAGAAACAAATATGTTTTCTGAGTAAAGGATGGCAGAAGACACTACACTACCCAGAATCCCCAGCTATCGTTTGACCCCGTTTTTTTCACCATTCATTCCGATGGCTGGCGTCTATGTCACGTGATCTTCAAATTTCTCCCTGCAGAAAAAGAAAACATGGCCGAACTTCGTTTTATTCTCGGTAGAAAATGCCTATTTTAAAGTTAGTTTGGCCATTAAAATGCGTTTTGATGTCATTTGATGCGAGAAATATGAGTTGTTATTTCAGATTATGTGTGCAGTGGATGTACATGATCTTTAGTTTGCTAGTTATTACGAAGATTACTTCAGGAAATCGCGACGTTTTCATTGTTACCAAGGTGGTTTCTAGGGACGCTGCTATCGATATTATTTCTGTTATGTTGTGTAACTGTTTAATGGTGTTATCTTTATTGCTACCCCCTTCCCCGTCAATGTATAGTGTTGGTCCACAGCCTAAACATATTAGTTTAACAAAATCCGCATCTAAAGATAGCCTACGTTATTTCCCCCCTGTGCAATTCCAGTCTCACATCTCAGAGCACATCGTCATTAACAAATACCGGAAACAGACCAAAATAATAATAATACCTTATTCCGAGTGTGCTTGCTTTTCTCTTTGAAAGTCATCACATAACGGCATTGTAATACACGGTTCGGCTGCATTACATATTACATATCTGCCGTAGTTCTGTATTTATAGAGCCCTGATGAGAAGACAAACATGAGGAACTGAAAACGTGACGTGGATCATAAATATATCAGCCATTAAACAACATCTTACATTTCTTTTCACACAATACGTCTCCTTGCAGTATCAACACTAATTCGGCTCACTTTTATATTTGATCCAGTTGGTAGATAGGCTGTATTTACACCATAAAGGTGCACAGTTGATATAAAGGGACACCTGGTGGTTAAAGCATGTTATTGAATTTCAATATTTTTAATATTAGATATTAATACGATCCCTATAAAGTATATTCATTACTCGTTATTCTCTACTAATTGTTAATTAAAGACTGTATGTAATGACTATTTTGCACATCCCTTTCAAGATTTTCTAAGGTTTATTGACATATCATAGGCCTACACAACTGTGGTGTAGTTCTGCACTGAATGAAAAACTTGGGTTGCAGGTTCCTCAATAGTGCATTACAAGACATCTATCAATATTTGTGCATACCTCCAGCAATGTTAACTATGTTGAAGCACTTATTTTAACTGATATTATACATAATATATTATACTCTTGATGTATGTAGATATTTCATCTCCGGCCTTGTCAGGTATTGAACAATCAATAAATAAAGAACACAGAATTGTTGAATATAAAACACAGAATTTATGTGATTATACTAAATGATTTTCAAATAAACACAACTGCATATTTAACTGTTACACATGCTGATGTAAATGGTAAATGGACTGTACTTATATAGCGCTTTATCCAGTCTTTAAGACCCCTCAAAGCGCTTTACATACTACATGTCGTTCACCCATTCATACTGAGCAGGGTATGTTAGGACATGCACTAACATACATACACATTCACACACCGTTGGCCATGCCATCGGGAGCAACTCAGGGTTAAGTATCTTGCTCAAGGATACATCGACATGTTGACTGCATGGGCTGGGATCGAACCCACAACCTTCTGGTTGAAAGACAACCGCACTCCCTCGCAGCCACAGTCGCCCTTAATATGTAACGCAAATGTTCCAACTTGGGATCAATAAAGTATATCTTATCTTAAGCTGATCGATGGCTACTGCCATATTTGCACAATGTGCCTCTGAACCTTGACAAGTGCATGTTTCAGGCTTATCAATTAATGTAATGTAATGTTATCACAGGGGTCACACACATAAGTCCAGCTGTTAAATAAAGCTCTTCTGACCTTAGCTGGCATGTGGGTATATATATTAATACTGCCCATTATGGGCACAAGCAATTTTCACCCATTTATTAATTATATGTTTTAAATGTGAGTGTTTCCTGTCCCCTAAACCTCCAGGGATGTACACAGTTTAATACTGGCAACTTCTTATTATGGGAAATACGAAAACGTCTTTTAAAACTACAACTCCCAGTAGAGACGTGCCATAGAGAACATGTTGCGAAACAGAATAGCCAGCATGTGTAGTTCTGGGGACGGGGTGGGGGGGGGGGGGGGACGCGGTGGACCCGTTCAAATCCAGTTTTGGACAGTCTGCCGTGGTTCCATCCCATTTCAAGTGCTGTTCGAGAATCGGCTTAACCCTCGGAGCACACTCTCCAATCACAGAGCTTGAGGACTATCACGGGGTTTGTCAAGAGCACATGGTGTAGTCCAAACGATAGCTGGGGATTCTGGGTAGTGTAGTGTCTTCTGCCATCCTTTACTCCTGGGAATGGACGCTCACATTACCTTTAAGGGCAGCCGACATAAACGAATGCCGTGCTTCCATGAGCGTCAAATCCCGACGCAGATGGGAATACATTGCAATCAGTTGAAAGCTATTTGCGTCCCTTTATGGCTGAAGGAGCCTAGGAGCGTCACAATTGGACGCCACGGACACTGACCAAACGTCGCTATTGGACGCTTAGGGAGTGAGAGTGTGTTGGCAGGAACAGATAGCGCTTTCAGTATGATAGCAGCAGAGATAATAAGCCTTGTGTAGCCAATCCGCAGCTCTCTGTGACAGCGGCGTTATTGATGCTTTAGCTCAGTGGTTCTCAAACTGTTTTCAATAATGTACCCCCTTTGAAAAAAGATTCAGCCACATACCCCCTGATCAGCGCAAAAACAATTTGTTAAGGGAAAAAAGCCTATATAAAGCAACCCTGTCTCCTAAAAATTACGTTCCCACAGAACTAAACTGCATTCTCAATTACGTTTAGCTAGAAACGTATTTTCTCCCACGTTACGTTAGTTATGAACGTATCTCAAATACGTTTATTTTCTACATATCTTCTAGAAGCATATTTTCTTCCACGTTACGTTAGTTATGAATGTAACTTAAATACGTTTATTTTCTACATATCTTTGCCATTTATTGTCTTGCTTATAATAATGATAATTAGTTATTTATAAATATCTTTTTAGAGCACACCTTTGAAATCGACAATCGGGCTCGATATATGGTTAAATTAAAATCAGTAGGCGAGGCTGTAATTTCGCCAGCTGTTACTCTCATGTGCGAGGCAGAACATAATAGTTTTAACATGCCAAAAAGCTGCTGTGTCGTTTATTGCACCTCAAACATTAAAACAAATCCAGAGTTACGTGTTTCTGTACTTCCTCTAAGAAGAAAGGACAGTAACAGAAGAGCTCTGTGGCTTCAGGCTTGATCGCCGTTCAAATGACAGCGCTGGTTTCCCCAAAAGTGGGCGGGGCTGTAAAGTGAAGTAGATTTACTCTCATCTATTATTCAAAACCATTCTATTTATTCTAACGTAAATTACATGCCAGTGTTTTATCTTTTTATTTATTTGTTTTTATTTTAAATCGTATAATGTCTGACTTTTTTTCCGTCTGTGAGGAAAAGAAATGGGGCTCAGAGCCTCAAAATACTGAAATCTGTATTTTTTTAAATCTTTTCCTTCTAATTTATTATTCTTTTCTAAATAACACACTGTTATTTACTCAACAATAACACACAATAATCCTTGTTTTTATTTATTCATTTAATTCTATAATCTTGGGCTTTTTAGCCGTAAATAAAGTCACCGGAAACAGACGGGACATTTTGAGCGATACACACCACAAACCCACTAAACTGATTACCCAAGATCCTCAGCTTGAAGCTTGTTGATTGGATGTTTTAGCCGCAATGCACGCTGGGATATGGTGTTGATATGATATGGAGATATGATATCCGACAACGAAAAATAAAATAATACCTAATTCAGAGTGTGCTTGCTTTTCTCTTTGGAAGTCATCACATAACGGCATTGTAATACACGGTTCGGCTGCATTACATATTACACATCTGCCGTAATTCTTTATTTATAGAGAGAGACAAACAGGAGAACTGCTGCCAAAACTGAATACTTGACGTGGATCATAAATATATCAACAATTAAACAACATCTTCAATTTCTTTTCACAAAATACGTCTCCTTGCAGTATCAATAGTAATTCGGCTGACTTTTATATTTGATCCTATTGGTATATAGGTTATATTTACACCATAACGGTGCACAGCTGATCGAAAAGGACTTGTAGTTTTTAAAGATATTACTGATTTTCTTTGAATATAAGAATCTAAATACTGAGTTGAGAGAATAGTCAGGGGATTTGGGTGATGGGAGACACATCTATGGAATCACAATTTCAATAGCTTACCATTAAATGACGGATAGCCTATGCCTTTCTGTCTGTGATGTTTTACAAATCAGATATTAATGTGTAGAAATAAAACAAGAGAAATAGTATAGCAATATCCTGTAAAATTATGTAAAAACATGAATAAAACTACACATCTTCAGATGTTATACATAAGTGTCTACACTAATAATACAAAGTTATTATTAGTATGCTGTGTGTACCTTGTGTGCACCGCCTAGTGGTTAAAGCATGTTATTGAATTATTTTTGTTGAATAATCTTATTTGATCAAAACAATATTAAGAGTACATACTTTCATAGGGGGAAAGTAGAAGGTCAATGATAGAAATATAGAATATAAAAAGTCAAGAAGATACTAAGTGATCTCTACAATAAAACAGTTTAGTGCTGGATGTACAAAGATATTAATAGGAGGATGTGCAAAACAGAAAAACGAATTAACCTTTATTAACACATTAAAAAATACTTTAGGTTAAGGTCTTCTTTTAAACAAGAAAAAAGCTCTGGGGGTATCTATCTACAGATGAATATTAAGCCTGACGAAGTACTTAACGTCTAAAATATTGCTTTCCTGCAATGTTAACTATGTTGAAACACTTATTTTAAATGATATTATACACATTAATTATACTCTTATGTATGTAGATAGAATAAGAAATGTGCAGAATATGACAGTTTAATGGTGGAGGTATACAGTACACACATATTGATAGATGTCTGTTGAGGAACCTGCGACCCAAGTTGTGTATAAGATCAATACACCTTAGAAAACCTTGAAATCTTGAAAGGGATGTGCAAAATAGCCATTATACAGTTTTTAATTAACTATTAGTAGAGAATAACGAGTAATGAATATACTTTATAAAGATCTGCAGATAAATGTTTAGTCTTCTCAAGCACCAACTATCAAATATCTCTCCTGATTGTTGGCACTTGACAATCACCTTTCCAGAATTGTATTCAGGTGTAACTAAAGTCTGCTTTAAGGGTTGTTTATACTCCACATCATTAATCAGAATCTGCAAAGTAACTAAACTAAATGTAGTGGAGTAAAAATACCAGGTTAACCTCTGAATTGTAGTGGAGTAGAATTACAAAGTAACAATGAGCTGTCATGTTGGTATATATTAATGCTGCCCATTATGGATACAAGCGATTTTCACCGATTTAGTAATTACATGTTTTAAATGTGTACACACCAATGTGTTTCCTATCGCCTAAACCTCCAGGGCTGTACACAGTTTAATACTGTCAACTTCTACATTTGGGAAAAACGTCTTTTAAAACTCCAATTCCCAGTAGAGACGTGCCATAGAGAACATGTTGCGAAACACAATAGCCAGCATGTGTAGTTCTGGTGGGGCGTTCGAGTCCAGTTTTGAATAGTCTGCCGTGGTTTCATTCCATTTCAAAGAGCTTGACGCTCGGCGTAACCTTGGCGCAACATCACGGGGTTTGTCAACGGGACTGTAGTCCCAAACGATAGCTGGGGATTATGGGTAGTGTAGTGTCTTGGGCCATCCTAAATCTCGAAATGTCCCGTCTGTTTCTGGTGACTTTATTTACGGCTAAAAAGCATGCTAAAATGCCCAAGATTATAGAATTAAACGAATAAATAAAAACAAGGATAATTGTGTGGTATTGTTGAGTAAATAACAGTGTGTTATTTAGAAAAGAATAACAAATTAGAAGGAAGAGATTTTAAAAAATACAGATTTCAGTATTTTGAATCTCTAAACCCCATTTCTTTTCCTCAAAGACGACAAAAAAAGTCCGACATTATACGATTTAAAATAAAAACAAATAAATAAAAAGATAAAACACTGGCATGTAATACGTTAGAATAAATAGAATGGTTTTGAATAATAGATGAGAGTAAATCTACTTCACTTTACAGCCCCGCCCACTTTTGGGGAAACCAACGCTGTCATTTGAACGGCGATCAAGCCTGAAGCCACAGAGCTCTTCTGTGACTGTCCTTTCTTCTTAGAGGAAGTACAGAAACACGTAACTCTGGATTTGTTTTAATGTTTGAGGTGCAATGAACGACACAGCAGCTTTTTGGCATGTTAAAACTATTATGTTCTGCCTCGCACATGAGAGTAACAGCTGGCGAAATTACAGCCTCGCCTACTGATTTTAATTTAACCATATATCGAGCCCGATTGTCGATTTCAAAGGTGTGCTCTAAAATGATATTTATAAATGACTATTATCATCATTATAAGCAAGACAATAAATGGCAAAGATATGTAGAAAATAAACGTATTTAAGATACGTTCATAAGGAACGTAACCTGGGAGAAAACATGTTTCTAGAAGATATGTAGAAAATAAACGTATTTGAGATACGTTCATAACAAACGTAACGTGGGAGTAAATACGTTTCTAGCTAAACGTAATTGAGAATGCAGTTTAGTTCTGTGGGAACGTAATTTTTAGGAGACAGGGTTGTATAAAGAGGTACAGTGCTGCTGCACCATCGGTGTCTGATTTATTAAAACAACAACATTGTAACTGAGAAACACTTAAATGCTACATTTCAAATGTTTACAATCCATCACTAAATTCATGGCAAACCAATTGTAACATCATGCAATAACACTAAGACGACATTAGTTGCATTGAACTGATCTTTTTAATAAGTTGTACTTGTAGTGAGAAACATGGGCTTGAGCTTCACTGAGGACCTTGGTCATTCTGACAGGGAGGCAAACTGCAGTTATTACACTTCGCGTTTTGAAATATGTGTAGGCTGTTAATATAAAACACACACTGCTCAAACTTCGTTACTTTTCCTAAAATTGGTATATTTATGGGGCGTGGGGAATGAAGAGAAACAGATATGAGCATGGGATTTTGACCCCTCATATAAACATATGCATAATGCTGCGCTATACTTTGCCAACGCTTATTGTTTAGGTGTCCTTTGATAAGTAGGCAGTCAAATAATTAACTAGAACTAGCTAGATCTGATAGATTTGGACATAAACGCGAGTGAAGTATAACCGGGCGCGAGAGAGAGATCAGATCAGCTGCTGCTGACGGAGAACACGCAGCTCTGCATGATCACAGCTCCCCCGCTGTGACGGACCGTTGAGTGGAGCAAAATTAAATACCCTAGTTAGACCTAACACACTTAGCTAGTTTATCTACTCTGGAACTAGCTAAACTAGTTATAAATATATGTATTCTTTACTGTCGGGTCACTTATTACAGGTTCAGCGAGCTGCACGACTCGAGACTGACAGGGCTGTCAGGAGAGGGAGAGGAAAAGAGAGAACCCCGTTTATTTCCCCCATTTTATTATCCAGAATGACTGTAAACCTTTAAATAAAGTAATTAATCTACTATTAGTAGTTTGTTTAAATGCATTACTTATGTTTTTTTTTTCATTAACATAAAATAAATCTCACGTACCCCCTGCAGTACTCCAACGTACCCCTAGGGGTCCGCATACCCCCATTTGAGAACCACTGCTTTAGCTAATTGTCGAAGAATTGTTGGACTTGATGCCAATAATTCAGAAATTTAAACTCTGATTTCTCTTACCAGTTGGTCATGCAAACAGTTAATTTGTCATATTTACTGACACATTTGATGTTGGAGAAGCAAACTTGAGAATCTCATAAGATTGTATTCACCAGATATATTATTTCAAGCATTTTACAAGAAACACGTTTTAAAAAATGTTGCCTTCGAGAGGAGGGAACTGGAGTTGGTGAAATGCAAACTCATTTTTGGGGTTTAGGACTCATTCCTGCACCACATTGTACACAGCACAGTTGGAGAAGTATGGGACTTTAGATGCTGTGACTGATGTGAATGTGACAGTAAAGTCATTGAATCTAGTAACTATCAGCCACTGCACAACATCAGAGTCACAGTGTGGAAAAGTGTCAACAATAACACCCGATTACATTCAGTGTTGTCCATTTTCTCTCTGTCCAGACTTACATATCCTAAATGTATGATACAGTGGTGGAATCTAATAGTGTTTTAAGTCTACATGACATTTTAAATAACTATTAGTTCAGCTTTATTCTGAAGAGGACAAAACACACAGGGGTGAGCAACTGAAGAGGAAAGATACATTTGAATTTTAAGAATGTATAGCCTATAGATCAAAGATTTAGAGACATTATTGTTAACTCGCAATCTGAAGCATAATGTGTTAAACGATTTGAACTTAGGTTGTAATTAAGAAGGTTTTAAACATTAGACATCTATTTGAATTGAGTTAGACGCTTTTATCAAAAAAGTCAAAAACAACTTACCCAAAGCAACTTACTGAGGTCAATCTTTTTTGAGGACAATCCCCACAGGAGCAATTTGGGGTGAAGTGTCTTGCCCAGGGACACAACGACATGCTGACTGCAGTGGGGTTTGAACCTGTGACCCCCTGATTCAAAGTTCAGCGCACTATGCCGCTGAGCAACAGCCTCCTTATAGGACGATACTTTTATTGTCACATTGAGTCTGACATATTTCCTGTATCACAGCAGCTTTATTTACAACATCAAGGACAAACAGTGAAACAAGAACAGGGATTATAGTAGTGCAGTATTGTTGAACACTCATAATAAAATATGTGAAAAACAAAAGATCAATTCCACTTACCGCCCCAAAAGACATGGAAGAAATACCTTCTTTGTGTCATCCTTTTGCAAATATAGAGACTAGGTGAGGGCAGATTGAACAGAGCAGGGGGGGGGGACCTCTGCTGGATCTGGAAGGAAGCACAGGCGTCAGTATCAGCGTATTTTGTGGAGTAAATCACTCTTTTGTCCATGGTCAAAAGAGCTTAGGAGCAGGGGGATATGCTGCATATTCAGTGAAGGAAATAATTATTTGATCCCTTGTCGATTTTGTAATTTTACCCACTTACAAATAAATTAACAGTCTATCATTTTAATGGTATTGATTTGCATTTAATTGTGTGAAATAAGTATTTGATCTCCAACTTCCTCCTGGGTTTTGTGACGACATTTCTTAATATTTTCACATCGATTAATGGCGAACATTTTCAGCAGATCGATAATTGATGAAAGTGATAATAAGTTGATCAAAATTATGTCCTCCTTCACCAGTACAAAGGTAAAATCCTTTTTATTTTATTGTATATTATTGCAGTAATAAATAGTGTACCAGTCACAGGGTAAATGTTTAACTACATTTAGCTGATTAAACCTACAGAATTGAAAGTAAACATTTTCACAGCAATGCAGTAAAGACTATGAATACTTGCTCCATCACTGATGCTTAAAATAATTTCAATACATGTATGGCGAATAATCAACATTGGTTTCTTTGGGCTTTAACACTCAGAAACACTCAGAAAATTAATTTAAAGTGGACCTATCATGCTATATTTGAACAATATATTGTAGGGCCATACCTATATAAAGCATATAAATATAGTTTTTTTTTCAACATACCAAACAGATCCTGCATTTTAGCCATGCCTCATTTCGCTCTATTTGCTCTTTCCAGGCCTGTTTTTGCAGGGGCTGATTCTGTAACGTAGCTTTAATGCAAATAAGCTGCAGCTGACCACGCCCCCCTGCAGGAGTGGGGAGCGTGCTTTGAGATCAGCTGCTGGGCTGTCAGAAGAGGGGGAGAAAAAGAGATCTCCGTCCTCCGTGTTTTATTCTTATATGATTATATAGAGTCATTATTCATTTGTTTTAAAGCTCAATAAATAACAAAGAAGACCTTTGACCGGCACTTTTCTAATTTTGTCCGGAAGATTTTAACTTTAACAGACATGTTGACCGGCGGAAAAAAATCTAACTGAAACTCTGCCGCACGGTCCCCTCGTCCCCCATCTTAAAAAATCATTTCCATGTCAAAAAAGTCACAGTTTGTCGTAAAACTTTTGAAATATAAGACTATGAAAAATACGCAACTAGAAAGACTACATATATCAGAGTCGCATAAGTGATGTCATAACTGATGTCACAATTGTTTTCCTCCGCTAAATATAAGAGATAGCTAAGATAAGACAACTTTAACAAGATGCCTGTGTGCTTAGTACCAGGTTGTTATCATACCAGCAATGGGTCGTGCTCGTTCTTTCGCTTCCCGTCTGATGAAAGGACCAGGAGTGGCTGGATCAAGTTAGCTACCTAGCTAGTAGCAAGCACGTTAGTTAGTATTACAGCCTTAGCCTTGTCATTTTTATTAGCCTGAACATGAAGTAACATTAAGTAACCCAAAATGTTAAACAGTAAGAGTAGTAGTCATATTTTGTGAACCCTTTGAAGAGTACTGTCACACCGGTGTGATCATTCTATAATACACCATTTAAGCCCGGGGGAGAAATGCTAACGCTAACGCTACATTAGCATCTGCGATCTTTTGTACTTCATGCTATCTGCACAAATGGTTGACATTAAACATTAAAAGATCAGGCAGTTCAGAGAGAATCAAAGGAAGGCAGGCAGGCAGCTTTGCATGACATTCTTCTGGACGTGTTTCATTGTGGTGATAGTGAGGGAGTAGTGACGGCCATCTTGGTGACGTGTGTTGTTGTGCAAGACCAGAGATGTAGTTCATTGACCGTTTCACACAAAAAAATGTGTTACTTCACAGTTTTACGACATTTTTTTTTTTTGACTGGCAAAATGATCTTTTAAATTGACAAACATCATACGTAAGTGTAATTCGTGGCACAATTCAAACGGGGTAGAAAGATACTCTTTCTCTCTTCATTGACTTCAATACATAATTTCTCCAAAATAAGGTCCCATGGAGCTCCACCAGAAGGGGAGGGACTTCGCCACTCTATTGCATTGAATAACAGCAGCAGGAGGCACAAAGGCTTGCCTCGGGGAGGGAGAAAAAGAGCCACAGTGGAGAATAAACAGAAGGGCAACCATGGCAACCATGCGCGGGAAGTCTTCTTCGCTGCTTTTATGACAGACTACAGCGCAACTTACAGGCCTGGCATATGTACTACAGCGTCTCCAGTGCTTGGTTGGCCATATAGGTGGAGCTCCTCATTCCTGATGTCAGAGGAGTTTCAAATCTGGATCAGTCTGTATCAGATCCGTTGCAGCCCCATTTTCAGAGATTTGGGTATGGAGGAAAAGAGAGAGGGTTGTGTTTTCTGACACTTGGTGAGTTCCCTGACACACCAGGGACACATATTCACGTATAAAAGACGTACAAAAGTGCATTTTGCATGATAGGTCCCCTTTAAGCCTTCAATACCTGTACATTTTTTCAAATCAGATAATATCAATCAACATCACAATATTAATATTATACGGATTTAAACGTGTTTGTCTCATCGAATGCGCAAAAATAAAACACAAATAGTTATATTTTTAAGCTTTAGTATTACTGTAACTCAGTGGCCATCAACTGGCGGCCCTTGGGCCACATCCGGCCCACCATACATTCTCATCCGGCCTGCACGACGGGGGTGACTGTGGCGTTGGCGGAGTGGTTAGTGCGTTCGCCCCCACTCATTTATTTTTTTACAACGTCTCGTGAGTAATGTGCAGTACCGGAGTCCAACAGAGAGGCAGCAGCTGCGGGGCAGCAGCTGCGGGACAGTAGACAGCGTACTGCGTAGCCCACCCTGCCCTCAGTGCCCTGAAGAAGAAGTGACCCTTCGTTGTGAAGATTCTGCTTTATGTGCTCCGCAGCAGTAGCCCTGCTGCGAGGCCGGGAGTAGCCTACAAGTGATCTGTTACGACTGGGAAAAACACAAAAGATGATAGGACCCAAATGCATGACTCCAGACAAAAGATGATTTAAAAAAAGGTTTTTACTTGCGGTAATAAGGGGCAAGGCAAGGCAATAAGGGGCAAGGCAAGGCAATACAAACACAAGGTTCAAAAACAATCTGGCACTGGGCACAGGGAACACACAGAATATATACACAAACAAGGGACTCTACAGGTGCAAACAATAAGGGCGGGGCAGGTAACACCGTGAGCATAGTGACAAGGTAGGAGTCGAACTACCTGAAAATGAGAAAGGCAATGACAAAGTAAAACAGGAAATGGCAGACAACAAAAAGGGTAGCAGACACGGACTTAAACTAAACAGAGAAATAATATTAACAAATCTGCCGAGACACAACATAATCCTTCGTTAGCGTGAAGAGTCTGCTAAGCTGAGCGTGCTCGACTAGCTATATATAGAGAGGCGAAGTCCCGCCCTTCTACTTCCGCCCCATGGGACCTTATTTCGGAAAGATTATGTATTGAAGTCAATGGGGAGAGAAAGATTATCTTTCGATCCCGTTTGAATTGTGCCACGAATTACACGTATGATGTTTGTTACATTACATTACATTACATTGCATTTAGCTGACGCTTTTATCCAAAGCGACTTACAATAAGTGCGTTCGACCAACAAAATACAAACTTGAAGAAAACAGAATCATATAAGTACATCAGGCTTCATAGAGCAAAAACATTTCAAGTGCTACTCAACTGGCTTTAGATAAGCCATGTGGAAATTGATGTGAGATATTGTACCAAAGAAGTGTGTTACATGTGAAATGGCAGAAAGTCTTGTTGCAATTTCCAGACACTAAAAAGAGGTCTGTTGAGTTTCTCTGGTAATTATCAAATAGTAGCAGTTAAGTGAATACTGTTCAAGCAATACCTGTGTTTGTGTTTTATAGTGATTTCTCTGTTTTTGTCCTTTCATAAATGTGAGGACTAAAATGGCAGTAGACAAAGGGCTGTAAACTAGGTTTTATTGCTGTGGGGGATGTGGAGGTATGCAACACAGGGTGATTGGTGTGGGGAGAGTATATTCTGTTTTAGATCTCTGGCAGGCCAGGTTTTAAGGAAATCTACATATCTTTAATGGTATATGTGTGGGTTTATACATTCCTGTGTGTTAATAATTGAAGGAACAAAAGGTACATTTTTCCTCTCAAATATAGAGAGGTTTTTTTATAGATTTCTGAAACAATGTTCCCTTTTTCTTAAAAATAGATGAGCACAATAGTTTTTTCTTTGACTTTTTACCTGTTTATCAAAAGAGTGTTTTAAGCTATTTGTGAAGAAGGAAGATGCAGAATTAATGGTGATTTCTGTTTTGAGTGTAAAGATTATCCCTGAGAATGTTTTCTGGGTTAAACCATCGATAGGCTTTGCAAATGAGGTGCATCCTGCGGGCCTTCCCAACACCTGTGGCTTTCATAGCTGCCAGGCGCTGATTCCCTGTGAGATAGCGTTTTGGTATCTCCCAAATGAAACGCCACCCCTTCTTAGTATTAGGGAAATGTTTATCTAGTTGTTGGCCCTCTCTCCACGCGTTGACAAGACGAAAGGATGTCCGCAGCGCGTGAATAAGGGCGGAGTACTCCACACGTTGCTTATATGATTCTTTTAATTGTATAGTAATGTATTATATTATATCGTATTGCATTATTACTTTGTTTAATTAAAACGGATTATTGTTTAACTGGTATCCTGGTGTCTTCTAATTCCCTCCCTGTTATGATTTCAAGCAGGACTCGTCAAAACAACACGCGGTGAGGAGTTGGGTTGTAAGAACCCCTACCTCGCAACAGCCAGCCCTTTATTAGTATATAAGTGCTTTGTTAATAGTTCTATCGCTCGAAGTGGAGTCGAAAGAGATGAGTTTTCAGTCTGTGCCGGAAGGTGTGTAAGCTATCTGCTTGTTTGTCAATCTTAAAAAATAATTTCCATGTCAAAAAAGTCACAGTTTGTCGTAAAACTGTTGAAATATAAGACTATGAAAAATACGCAAATAGAAAGACTACAAATCCCAGAGTTGCGTAAGTGATGTCATTAACATTACACATTACATTCGTGTTACTCACCGAAACCTTGTAAAGCCGGTCCCGCATGCTGGCTCTTACGGAACCGACTAACTCCCCTTTTTCGTATGTACAGCTCTCAACATGCCCAAACTTGTAGTGATTTTCACCTCTTTTAATACGTTTCGCCTTATTCTGAAAGAAAGAGGTGAAATGTGCTAACGTGACGGCCATCTTGGTGTTGGTGACGTGTGCGAGACCAGAGATGTAGTTCATTGAGTGTTTCACACAAAAAAAATTGTTACTTCACAGTTTTCCGACACATTTAAAAAAAAATTGACTTGAAAATTATTTTTTGACTTGAAAATAATTTTTTGACTTGAAAATTATCTTTTAAATTGACAAACATCATGTGTAATTCGTGGCACAACTCAAACGGGATCGAAAGATAATCTTTCTCTCGCCATTTACTTCAATACATAATAGGCTTGTTTGAGATGAGCTGCGGCTCGCCTTGAAAGTAGACGAGAATAGCCGATTGCAGCTGGGGGATGTCTCAAAAAGCTCGCCTGAAGTCGGACAGCTCAGAGTCGGCTTGACTCGGTTTGCAATGGTGGAAATTGCGTTGACGTTCTTCGTTGCAGATGAAGTGGATGCAATAGAAATCCCACAATTATTATATCACTGAAAATGAATGACTCAAGTGTCTGTTCATTTTAAAACAAATCAATACAAGGGGGGTTGAATCCTACATGTGAAAGACAGAACCACTTATTACTTTTCAAAACTACTTCCGTCAGTGGTCTTGACCAGTTTGCATTTATAAAGAATGCACAAATGTGTATAATCGTTAATGTCAGATATGTACTAAGTAAATACATTTGTTCCTGCTCAAGATTAGATTCAACTTTATTGTTATTGCACAGATTACAGGTACTGAGACAACGAAATGCAGTTTAGCTTCTAACCAAGTGCAACAAGCAGTGAAGTGAAAAGTAATGTACACAATCTACAGAATAAAATATAGAATGAATTGAATGATGAATAAACAGTGAGGGGTATGAATACACTAGATATACACAGCAGCCTGTGAGCAGTATGAACAGTATTAACAGTGTGTATGAATATGCTAAGATATACAAAGTATGAAAACGGTAAGCAGTGCAAGTATACTATGAAATATATAGATATTAATTTCATGATGATAAACATTGTGGAACAATGATGAAAAATGTGAATGGAAGTGGCGACGTAAAACTGACACAAAACAACAACAAACTTTTGCCGAGCCTATTGGAGAGTTTCATCAGCAGCACGGGGTAAAAACCACCAATGAGCGCTCAGCTCGATATACCAGCGAGTCGTTTCCCATCAAGCATTTAGCTTCCGCAGCCCGTGGAGAGAAACTGTGCCGCCTCGCTCTCAAGTCTGCGGGCGTCTTTGTCCCGCGAGATTTCAACGTCTCATGTAGGCGAGCCTCCAGAGCAAGTCGGACAAAATGACTAATATAGCAGAAAGTTTAATACAGCGTATTTCTGGTATATTCATTTTAATGTCACCAGATATATAAGATGTGTGTTACTGAATTGGGTCACACAGTTAGAGAGACCATGGTCGTTCTGAATTATCAATAGATGTATTAATTTTAAGTGAGCTGACTTCGAGGTTGGAGGAAGTTCAGAGAAGGCCTGAGGGTATGGGAACAGTTGACCTTTGTTAGTTAACTAATCCTAAGGATGTCATGAGACGATGACGTTTAAACATATACAAGTATAGCTTTCAGAGAGGCAGAACATGTGATATTGTGTGTTAGTTAATGTAAGAAGATGGGGCGAACCAGACGGAGTCAACGGCTGCTGACTTATTGCCTAGGGTTCGCCCAGGAGTGAAACCGGCCAATGGAGAACTACCAACTCACTGTCTAGGGCTCGCCCAGAAGTGAAATCGCCAATAACAAATAGCTAGGGAGGAGCAACCAACACAACTCCTCCCACAGAATTTGTATGTAAGCTGTCCCAATGTTCATACTCGGCGCTCTCTTCTGACTGGCCGTTCCTGATACGTCTATCACACGGTAGTATAATTGAGTCCAGAGTACTCTGTATCTTGTACTGTTGCTTTTACCATTAAACTCAGCTTATCGCTTATCTCATAACTCGGTGTTCGAGTCCTTTCCTTGAAAAGACTACTCATCAAACGATCGGTGCGGAGCAGATTCGCACCTTCAACCACGCCACTGGGTGGTGCTCCAACAGTTTGGTGACCCCGACGTGATGAGTAGGCTCTCATAGAAGGAACACCGACAGCCAGCGGACGAACGGTCCAGGGAAGACCCCTCGAATAATCTCTGACAACTAAAACCAGGGCCCTACAACTGAAAGGTGAGCAGATACCTGTTATTATCAAAAATCTGTGATTGGCTATATAACCCACATGTTAGAGTTGTCAGGGACATTCCCAGTGTCATAGTCTTATATGGTAAAAAATACAATACATATTTTAGTTAGGTAGGAAAGTTATATAAGATAAAAGTGAAGCAGCGAAGTGTTTGAGCGTAGGGCATCGAGTCCCTACGGCTAACTTGCTGGGGAAGTCAAGTGGAGTATTGAGTCTCCATCCATGACTAATCAGAATAACAATTCCTAGGCTCATAGGAACCGAAGTTGAGTTATATGTGGGTATTCCAAGAGGAAAAACGCAACTTTCAAAATCAATTTGAAACGACCGGTTCTCACAGACTCTTGTTGTGGGGTTAATCTAGACAGCTAAACGTGACGATAAAGAGATTCTGTAGACTTGGGTCCCGGCTCCTTGTGAAAGCCACATCGCCGAAAGGGGGTGTCGAAGCGCTTTCAGAAGTCTCTCCATCTGTTGAAATAAATATCGCACTATAAAGGCCGGATAGACTGTACAACTGTTTGTGAATACATGGAATAAGTGAACATAAATCAACCTTAGTCAGATAAAGAAATACGAAGTCATAATGGAAGGAGACTGTGAATGAGAAGAACGTGAACTAGGCGTCCCAGTACCAGGGAGCTTACGAGACCAATGGGCTCAAGCAGAGAGATTGATTATTAGCGGGATCAAAATGGTTGACCGTAAAACCAGCTGGGGGTACCAGCTGGTAGAATATCAAAGTGCACTATAGGACATGAGATCTCGAGACTGACTTAGACTTTGCAAAGACTGAATGAATGTGAATTGATTTGTCAATTCCTGACTGTTACAGTAACACTGACCCACCGACAAGGCAATTTTATTTTGGGAAGCACACAATGCTTTTGGCAGTGGATTTCTGACTATGCCATATTAGTTGAACCATTGTGAGACATGACGCATGAACTTTGTCGGACTCTGCATGATCCCTGCATGGCTTGATGACTACAGTATGTAGCTTGATTTCTAACATTGCAATGACGAAGGGCAGACACAGTAGGAACGTTTTAAAGTGGTATGAACAGGACATGTTTGTAAGTTCTGGGTACACGGTGTGGATCTCTTAAGGAGAGATCCAAAGGGGGATTGAAGTAACGTGTTATAGCAGAAAGTTTAATACAGCGTATTTCTGGTATATTCATTTTAATGTCACCTGATATATAGGATGTGTGTTACTGAATTGGGTCACACAGTTAGAGAGACAATGGTCGTTCTGAATTATCAATAGATGTATTAATTTTAAGTGAGCTGACTTCGAGGTTGGAGGAAGTTCAGAGAAGGCCTTAGGGTATGGGAACAGTTGACCTTTGTTAGTTAACTAATCCTAAGGATGTCATGAGACGATGACGTTTAAACATATACAAGTATAGCTTTCAGAGAGGCAGAACATGTGATATCGTGTGTTAGCTAATGTAAGAAGATGGGGCGAACCAGACGGAGTCAACGGCTGCTGACATTGTCTTGTACTTCCGGGGCGCTCACGCTGGTGCAACCTGGGAGCAGCTGTGTGTGTCATGCTTTATTTTTTGTCGTTCTTCTAGTTTGTGTGAACTTTTCTACATCCAGGAGCTTGTGTGGATTATTTTAATCATGCGGAGTGTCTATATATGCGTTCTTGCGGTGCTTTGGACTCTTTTCAGCCGTATGGCATGGGGACTCAGCGGTGATGTGCTAAGTCACAGGCTCATCTACAGCCGCGAGCTGCTGCTGGATATAAGTTCACTGGCAGCAAGTAACCCTATTCCGCCTATTCCCCACTTCCTAAGAAGTAGTACAAATGCTTTACCAGGCGGGATGTTGCCCAAAAATCGTCGGAGGAAGAGAGGAAGGAGAGGAGGCGTTCAACGCAGACTGAGGACAAACGGGCTAGACGACCGACGCCAGCTCCCCCCGCTCCCAACTATCCTTCTCTCCAATGTTCAATCCCTACGGAACAAATTGGACGAATTGGAGGCTTGTGCTAAATTCAAGCGAGATTACAGGGACGCATGTCTGCTGGCATTCACTGAGACGTGGCTGAAAGCCTCGGACAGCAACGAGGACCTACACATCAGCGGTTTTGGGTACCCTATTCGGATGGACCGGTCGCCTGTCATAACAAACAAATCCTGCGGGGGTGGAGTATTCTTTTATATCAACAAAAGGTACTGTAATTCCTTCACAGTTCGGGAGGAAATATGTACTCCGGATCTTGAACTGTTATCCATTTCGCTTCGCCCCTTTTACTTGCCTAGAGAGTTCCCCCAGCTGTTTTTCACTATTGTTTACATTCACCCACGGGCAAACGCCTCAGCAGCCACCCAGCTGATTGAGGAAGTTACTAACAGACTGGACTCCCTCTCCCCCGATGCTCCTACATTTATTTTAGGAGATTTTAATCACTGTCAGGTTCATACGACCTTAAAAACATACGAGCAGTATGTCACATGTCCTACAACTTTAAATAAATCCACTATTGATTTATGTTACGGCACGGTGCCTGGTGCGTTCAAGTCCCTGACCATGTCCCCTTTTGGAGCTTCATACCACACGAGCGTTCTTCTGGTGCCGATCTACAAACCCATCTGCAGGAAACAAGTGTGCACAAAAACAACTGTGAAATGTTGGACAGAGGAAAGCATTGC
The DNA here is from genome assembly GCF_902827115.2 of Pseudochaenichthys georgianus. Taxonomy (NCBI): domain Eukaryota; kingdom Metazoa; phylum Chordata; class Actinopteri; order Perciformes; family Channichthyidae; genus Pseudochaenichthys; species Pseudochaenichthys georgianus. The sequence goes on along the minus strand of NC_047511.1, from coordinate 3,085,341 downwards.
CACCTTACAGGCATGTTTGGACTGCACGGATTGGGATGTGTTTTATAGCTCATGCTCTGATCTCAATGAACTGACGTCAACTGTCTCATCCTACATATTATTTTGTGCGGAGTCTAACATTCCTTGTAAAGACATTACCGTCTTCCCTAATAATAAGCCATGGGTCACGAAGGAACTAAAGAGTGTTATAAATAGAAAGAAACGTATATTTTATACTGGAAACAGTCAGGACAAAAAAGAAATTAACAGAGAATTAAGAAATGAGATAAGAAAAGCTAAAATAGCTTATAGGGATAAGGTGGAACTCAAATACAGCAGTGGAGATCTTCGGGAAGCCTGGAGGGGAATCAAATCAATGTCCTCCATCTCCCAGGGTAACAACAATGACAGGGCTAGGAATACCATTAACATTGAGGGAACACATGAGGCAGACCTCCCCAATGCTTTTAACATTTTTTATTCTCGATTCGAGAAAAATGATTTCTCCATAAACACCTCAACCCTTAGAGAGTCTCTCTCCCCTATCTCAGACATAGTCATTGAACAGGATGATGTTAGGAATCTCTTAAAACGAGTCAATATTAGGAAGGCCCCAGGTCCAGACCATATCTGTGGGCGTACACTCCAGTATTGTGCTAGCGAACTCTGTGGTGCTTTCCAGCATATATTCCAATTGTCACTTGAGAATATCCAAATTCCTGATATGTGGAAATCCTCAACTGTAATTCCCATCCCTAAGAAACCTCATCCTAAAGTCCTAAACGACTTCAGACCGGTGGCTTTAACGTCATTGGTCATGAAAATGTTTGAACAAATTGTTAAAGGCCTTGTCATGTCAGTAATAGGTGGTGAACTTGATCCACTACAATTTGCGTATCAGGCAGGGAGAGGCGGAGAGGAGGCAAAGCTTCTTATACTGCACACCCTCCACAAACACCTTGAAAAGCCACAAGCCCATGCCAGGCTTTTGTTTGCTGACTTTTCTTCAGCATTTAACACAATGCAGCCGGACCTCCTGGTGGAGAGCCTATCATGTCATTTTAAACTGCCCGATCAACTTGTTTTATGGATTTTAAACTTTCTAACTAATAGAGAGCAGAAGGTGTCTGTCAATGGACGCCTCTCTGACTCTGTCATCACTTCCACGGGCTCGCCTCAAGGATGCGTTCTTTCGCCCCTACTTTTTATAATGTACACTGATAAATGCAGGAGCATGCAAGACAACAGCTACCTGGTTAAACTCTCTGATGATCCCGCCCTCTTGTCCCTCCTTAGCGGCACAGAATCAGGCCACGAGTGTGCTCTTGCCGATTTTATTTCCTGGTGCGATGACAGTTTTCTGGATTTAAATGTCTCTAAAACCCAGGAATTGATCATTGATTTTAGACGTTACAAGGATGTTCCTAAGGAGTGCATCATACACAATGACAAGGTAGAAATTGTCACATCATACAAATACTTGGACACCATTTTCGATGACCACCTCAAATTTGATGTGAATACTGAGTGTATTGTGAAGCGGGGTCAACAGAGAAAGCACCTTCTTCGCAAACTGAACTCTTTCTCTGTCAGGCCTTTCATTCTTTGTCGTTTTTACCAAGCATTCATTGAGAGCCCTATTTGTTTTTCTTTTATCTGCTGGTTCCATAGCCTCACGCTGAAAGACAGGAACAGCCTGAACAGCATTGTTAAAACCTGCTCCAAGATCATCGGCGTGAAACAGAGAGACTTAAATTCCTTCTGTAACCGACAGATTCTGCGCAAAGCAGAGAGCATTCTGAACTCTCCAGGTCGTGTACTCTCCAGGTCATGTACGCTCACATGAACTTCGTCTGTTGCCATCAGGGCGAAGATATGCTCTACTTGCTCAAAGGACTAATCGCTTTTCTAAATCCTTCATCCCTTCTGCACTCAAACTTTTAAATTCTTGAAAGGCTTTTAACTTGATTATTTATTTATTTATTTATTATTGTGATGCTTTGAACTATTTATAGTGTATTATTATAATTATCCACATCTGTGCTCCCGGGTGTATCTGTGTGTATCTGTGTGTTTTCTTCTTGTATGTTCCTGCCTGTGTACATGACATAAGCTGCTGCTCATAACCAATTGCCCCTTGCGGGATTAATAAAGTTGTTGATTGATTGATTAATTGATTGATTGATTGATTGACTCATTGAGTGAAACCGGCCAATGGAGAACTACCAACTCACTGTCTAGGGCTCGCTCAGAAGTGAAATCGCCAATAACAAATAGCTAGGGAGGAGCAACCGACGCTTCAACCACACCACTGGGTGGTGCTCCAACACTAACCATCATGCAACGCACTAGCAAGACGGCGATCGCAATTGCGCAGGTCTGCATCGGTCTCGCTCGTCTCAAACAAGCCTACTTTTTCCGAAATAAGGTCCACCGGAAGGGCCCCCCTTCCCTTTCCGGTGGACCTCCATGGGACCTTATTTTGGAAAATTATGTATTGAAGTCAATGGGGAGAGAAAAGTTATCTTTCGATCCCGTTTGAATTGTGCCACAAATTACACATATGATGTTTGTCCATTTAAAAGATAATTTTACACATTTAAAAAAAATGGTCTCGCACAACAACACACGTCACCAAGATGGCCGTCACTACTGTCTTGCCAAACAAGGGATTGACTACCCTCACTGTCACCACAATGAAACACGTCCAGAAGAATGTCATGCAAAGCTGCCTGCCTGCCTGCCTTCGATTCTCCCTGAACTGCCTGATCTTTTTAATGTTCAATGATAACTATTTGTGCAGATCGCATGAAGTAGAAAAGATCGCCGATGCTAATGTAGCGTTAACGTTAGCATTTCTCCTCCGGGGGCATCCGGGCTTAAATGGTGTATTATAGAATGATCACACCGGTGTGACAGTACTCTTCAAAGGGTTCACGAAATATGACTACTACTCTTACTGTTTAACATTTTGGGTTACTTAAAGGTGGGGTAGGTACTTTCAGAAACCGGCTCGAGATACACTTTTTGTTATATTCCATGGAATGCTCTTAACATCCCGATAGCAATGAATATCTGAAGTGCTTTGACAAAAAATCCATAAAAAAATTCATCTGTAGAAGCCGTAATACTGTAAAAAGTTTATGGCCTACCTGCCTGTCAGCCTACCATCGGGGCACAAACTTATCTCGTGCCCTCATTGGTCATGTGCGCGTTCGTGTGTGTTGGAGGAGGGGCTCTGTAAGGAAGTGGCAGATTTTCTCCGGTTGTGTATTTTCAAATTCTAGCGATCTCGAGCCGTTTTCTCAAACGTACCTACCCCACCTTTAATGTTACTTCATGTTACTTTCATAATATAATTTCTCGGTCATAATCGGTTGTTTCCGTGAACGGCCGACTGTTGTGTGACGGCAAATGCTGCGGCTGCAAGGCATTGTGGGGCAGCATTTTCTCCTCTCCTGTCGGTGAGGGAGGTCCAGTGGCTCCTAAGCTAAAGGAGGTTATAAAGGAAGTTTGAAACCTCCTTTCCTTTCATCTAGAGAATTTGAACGGCACTTATCATGGCTGCCACTGAGGGACTTCCGGGTCATTTCACTCCGTTAGGAAGGTTCCTAAGCTAAAGGGACTATTCGACTGCAGCCAAGGTCCCATGGGGCGGAAGTAGAAGGGCGGGACGTCGCCTCTCTATAAAAATGGCTGGCCCTTGAAAGTGTCTATTGGATACATTTTGGCCCTTGGACAAACGTAGTTCCCTGCTGTAACTGATACTAGTGCAGCTACTGTTGAGCTGCAGTGAGTTAACATATCCATCAGAATGTGTGCATGTATTTAAAGAAGGTGAGCCCACGTGTTGAACATGTCTTTACATTGTGTTGCTTGTATGGCAGCGGTTATTTATAGATGAACTTCAAACTGTTTCTAACGCAGCTGTTCTACATTTGTTGTACTTTCTGACATTTAGAACATTGTATCCTAATACATAAAAAATCGTAGTTTATTCAAAAAATTGTAAAACCATTTGTGTCCTAATGTGGGACATGTTTTATTCTCAGTGTCAGTTTCGTAGGGTTATTCTCCAGAAAAGGTGGTGCTAGTCGCGCACGCTCAGCTTAGCAGACTCTTCACGCTAACAAAGGATCACTTCTAGGCTACTCCCGGCCTCGCAGCGGGGCTACTGCTGCGGACATTTCTCATTTCTCTAACCGCCTGCTGCTTCCCCTCCTCTCTCCTCGGTTCCCCTCCTCGAATCCTCCGCTCGCATCCCCTGTGGGCGGGACTAAGACACGAGGATAGGAGTCGAGGAGGGGAGTCGAGGAGGGGAATTAGTGAAATGAGAAAGGGCCAAAGTATGTACAAAACTAATTGTCAATACACTTGATTATAATCAAATTCTTAATTTGATTATAAACCATCAATTATATCACTATGTTATGGAAGTAAAGAAAGGAGTCGAATGGAAGCGTTTCCGGCAGGAGGGGGGGCGGAGTGTGTAGGAGAGAAACTCCCTCTGGACGGAACACAGGGATTTTAGCCTTTGCAGACCATTTACATGCACTAAAACCTGTATTATAGAAAAAGGGAAAACCCCCAAAAGCCTAACAACTGTCTTTAAATCAGACACTGGCAGAGATGTGTGCAGGAAAAAAAATGATGTCACGGTTCCGGATATTTGCTTGAATGTGAAGCAGTGGCATCATGTGACACCGACACCAGGGGTCGAATCTCAACTGGTATAAATAGCATGTAGTGTCACACACACACACACACACACACACACACACACACACACACACACACACACACACACACACACACACACACACACACACACACACACACACACACACACACACACACACACACACACACACACACACACACACACACACTGTCAGATCTCAGTAAACAAGCAGACAACCGGACTTTCACAGGAACTCACAGGTATGGAAACACAATATGTTTTCTTTTTATCTCAGTGGTATGTTGGTATACATTCTCACAGGGATACTATTTTATATAATTATGATATTATACAATATTCAAACTGGACTCTGAATAATAAACAGGAAACATGTCACTTTAAAGGTGGGGTAGGTAAGTTTCAGAAACCGGCTCGAGATACACTTTTTGTTATATTCCATGGAATGCTCTCAACATCCCGATAGCAATGGATATCTGAAGTGCTTTGACAAAAAATCCATAAAAAAACGTCATCTGTGGAAGCCGTGGTGCTGTAAAAAGTACAACCAATGGATTTCCGCCTTGTATGTCAGCCTTCCATCTCGTGCATGCACAAATGTATCTCGTGCCCTCATTGGGCGTGCCGTCATTGGGCGTGCATTGCAGCAGTACTTCAATGACTCGCCAGCAACAGGCGGCCACTTTCACCAGTCTGCTGACGTCGTGTACGCGTTCATGTGTGTTGGAGGAGGTGCTCTGTAAGGAAGTCTGAAGGAAGGGGCGGATTCTTTTCGGCTGTGTACTTTCAAATGTTAGTGCACTCGAGCCGGTTTCTGAAACTTAGGTACATTTGAGAAACCGGCTCGAGATACACTTTTTGTTATATTCCATGGAGTTAAATTGAAAAAGTTCAACAGCATGAAATTCCACCCAGTTGACACTGAGGAATCATGGGAAGTTGAGTTTACCTCCTTCATCTCTTGGTATCCTCATATTAAGCATGTTAGCATTTCATTCAATATCTATGAATGGGTCAGTGTTTTATGCTAACCTTTAGTATGCTACCCCCCCGATCCCACTGGAAGCGTCTGCGCGCAGCGCGGCGCAGCGGGTCTGGTGGAATAGCACCCATTGACTAGAGTGGCCGCGATCGCTAAAAACGCTGCAGGCGTAGCGCAGCACAGACGCTCCTGGTGGGATTAGGGGGTAAGAGGTATCCTTTCTGATCTAGTCACCTGTGGACTATTAGACAATGGGTGGAGTATGAGAGAAGGGGGCACTGGGAACAGGCTGTTCATCTCTCTGTAGTCATTTTGTGTTTTTTTGTCAACACAGTGTCCTTCTTTTTGGTCATGGTATGTTTGAATGTGGTAATTGTACGTCTTTATGATTTCTTTTCTGTCTCTTTAAGACCAATTAATTTGATTTGTGTAGTCCTTTTCTGTCTATTTGTAGTCCTTTATGTTTCTTTGGGGTCATTTTCAGTCTTTTGGTACGTGTCTCTTTGAGTGACATTTGTAGCTAAAGGCCTGGTATGCCCATTCAGTAATATATTAATGATAAGAGTCATTGCAGTGTTAAACAAAATGTGTGAACTCACTAATGCTTGAATTTGACTTTTTGCCTCAGTTTGAGGGTTAAGTAAGAGGTACAGTTGAATATCATCTGCATGGCAGTGATGGAGATCCCTGTGGGACAGAAGGGTTGCTATGGCTAAGCCAAAAGTTCAGACGTTCTTTCAAAATAAAAGCTCTTGTGACAGGGAGTGAACTGAGGTCTCCAGCGTTGCTAACAAATGCTTAGACCTGCATTTTGTACACCAATTAGACCAAAACAATAACCCAAATAAAAGCTATACATAAATCAATACATTTTCATGTTTTAGACCATTATCCTCAATTAATCTCCTCATCAGACAGTGAGCAGAATAACTGAACAGAAAGTGTATTTGCCTTACCAAATGATTAAGTATTTCTTTAAGTTTCTTTAAGTATAACCACTTAACTATGTCAAGGCTAAATAAAGGATTTACAACAAACATATATATCTGAGGGCAATTTCTTTGTAAAATGTGTACTTTTTGAATAATGATGCCATAAATGAATTGGAAATAATATGTAAGTCATGTTCCTGTAACTTTTTCTAATAATTGCATTTATTTTATAAACCCCTGCAAGGGACATAATAAGAAGTATATCTTAACTGAAACATACTTCAGTATGTTTGGTAAAAATAATATTTTAAATATATATTTTAAATAAACAATGCATAGAGGACTTAAGAATCGATGATGGTGTTTTATTTCCTGATTTTCTTTTTCAAATGTCAAGTTAAAAAAAACAATATTGCTGAACAGTTATTTTTATTTTCCTTTACTGAAAAAATTAAACACTGACTTAAACGTATTATGTCAACACATTTCCCATAACTGTATATGTTGAAAGAAATAATATTAAGTTGAACCTACATTTTTTTATCTGAACTTAATATTATTGCTTTCAACTAAACTAAACCGTGAGTTCTTTCAATGTTCTCCTTCTTCTCCTTGGTTCTTTCCAGGAGATGGCTCTGGGGAGGAAGGTGGACGTCCCGGTCAGCGACGTCTCTCTGATCAGAGGGATGTGGGAGGTCCGGGTGAAGAAGCACAGACATACACAGAAGAAGGAGCAGGAGAGGATCGAGCAAAGTGCCCTTCCCAAGTAAGATGATTGAGGATGTACAAAACATGTCAGCTTTCACTTTCAGTTATGGTTTAGTTACAGTGAAAGCAGTATTCAGAAGCGTTAGAAACGCTGCTTTCAATACACACATTTCAAGAAGGAACAATCAAACACATGCATTATCATCTGTGCATGACTGGTGATCTAGCCACTCTGGTTCTACCTGTCCTGATGAAGAAGGGACCAGGGTCCAGATCCTGCTCCTTCCCATCCTCTGGGTCAAGTCCCTTATGTCAGGGCCGTGGCCCTGTTTGCTGTACACTCCCCTTTAAAGCCTTTTCTACTTTTAAGATAGCCTACTACGAGTCATGTAGGGCAGCAAGTCCAGCATGTGAAGTCAAAATCTTTGGAAAACCTTTCAAATTCATGGCAGTATTGTAGTCCCTTATCCGTAATAAGAACCTCCTGGCATCCGTACATGCAAAGACACATTTGCCCTTTGCAGTCTTGCTGAAGGGCTGTATAGGGCAAGATGAAAAACTCTATGTACCTTAACAAAAAAGTAAACCAAGACCAGAGTTACCCAGGGATCAATTCTGATTCTGATAAGTCACCATTTTTCGTCTGGGAAAGGTTGGCCCCCACTCTGGCCGCAGAGTCCCTGCTCCGGCAAGGCCTTTGTTGACCCCTTAATGTCCTCGGTGATGTGTCTGCGGTACCTACCGCCTCAGGTGTTCTTGAACCTCCAGTCCCTCTCTTTCCATACACAGTCCATCCCAATCATGCACATCTGAGTGTAAGCTTTTCCCTATGAGGTGTTCAAGGTGTTTGCACGCTTCGTCAATGTGTTGCGCTGTACTGAGGCAATAATGAACATTCTTCATCGATATCTCATACACAAATTGACATTATTAATGTTATATGATATGGACAGTGACAGAGTAATATTGGGCCTAGCAAAGGAAAGATAATGGACTCGAAACTCAATATTGTAAAAGCCCTTTATATTTAGTTGTATTCAATTAAACTGTAATTTTCTGAAATATGTTCATGTACAATGCCAACTTCAGTAGGTCAGATGATAGTTCAAAGGAGTCAAGCTCACGCAGCAGCACTGAGGGCAGCTCGGGGGTTCTATCGGTGCAATGCAGAAGAGATTAAGGCATTTTGTATTAGAATGATCCGAAAGTAGGCAGCCACGTTGCAGTGATGTGCTTGTGTATTTTCAGGTAAGTTTACATGATAGAAAGACGTATAAAAGTAGTGACACAGATGTGTAACACAACAACAGCTTGGTCAAAGTTGACATATTGCCAACATACAACATACAATACAACATTATAATCAGGTCTTAATAAAAAACTCAAACAAGTAAGATGGAAAAGGGGTCTTACATTAGTCTACAATGTTACAGTTCCCAAATCTCCACCCAGCTTTGAACCAACTGTCGGACACACACTCAGACACAGCTGACTGTTGTGAGTCATAACCAAGAGGTCAGGGCTGACTTTAGTCACATGAACACACAGATTGCTAATTATACCAGAACATCAGTGCTGCGGTTCAAAAGAAGGTCATGAGTTTGGAAAATGAACGTCAGGTCTCTGAAATATAATCTGATATGAACCAGCGGATGCTTTGTTGACACGTCTCTGTGTCTAGGATCGACCAACAGTGGCAGTATCGCATCTACTGTAAGAGCCTGCAGACCAAGGCACTCAACCTGCTGCATCACTACCTGGAGAGATCTGCCCTGACTGAGACACAACCCTGCACAGGTGACTCCCTGATGTACACAGCTAAACATGACCGATATACAGGTGTACACAGCTAAACATGACCGATATACAGGTGTACACAGCTAAACATGACCGATATACAGGTGTACACAGCTAAACATGACTGATATACAGGTGTACACAGCTAAACATAGACTAATATACAGGTGTACACAGCTAAACATAGACTGATATACAGGTGTACACAGCTAAACATGACCGATATACAGGTGTACACAGCTAAACATAGACTAATATACAGGTGTACACAGCTAAACATAGACTGATATACAGGTGTACACAGCTAAACATGACTGATATACAGGTGTACACAGCTAAACATAGACTAATATACAGGTGTACACAGCTAAACATGACTGATATACATGTATACATACGTAAACATATCAGTGATGTTTACCTGCATACACCTACACTGTATATAGGTCATGTTTACATTGTTATACTTGTATATGAGTCATGTTTAGTTGTGTACACCTGTATTTCACTCTTGTTAACCGATACACCTGTCATGTTTACCTGTGTATACTTGTATATCATATGTTTAGTGTTGTATATTGGTTAGGTCTACATTAGGTCTACATTGTTATAAACAATGGTGTACACAAGCAAACATTGCTTATATACAGGTATAACAATGTAGACCTAACATTACCAATATACAACACTAAACATATTATATACAAGTATACACAGGTACACATGACTGGTATACAGGTGTACTGAAGTAAACATAATTTATGCATAGCACTACACAGGTAAACATCACTGATTTACAGGTATAACAACGTAAACATGACTGATATATAAAGTACATTACTAATTAAATGGTGTACACAAGTAAGTAATTGACGAATAAATGACTAATAAACTGTGTACAGGTAAACACTAAACAGGACTGATGAACAGCATTACACAGGTAAACATGATAGATATATAGATTTCAAACATGACTGGTACAGGTGTACACAGGTAAACATGACTGGCATACAGGTGTACACAGGTAAACATGACTGACATACAGGTGTACACAGGTAAACATGACTGACATACAGATGTACACAGGTAAACATGACTGACATACAAGTGAAGTGTACACAGGTAAACATGACTGACATACAGGTGTACACAGGTAAACATGACTGACATACAAGTGAAGTGTACACAGGTAAACATGACTGACATACAGGTGTACACAGGTAAACATGACTGACATACAAGTGAAGTGTACACAGGTAAACATGACTGACATACAGGTGTACACAGGTAAACATGACTGACATACAAGTGAAGTGTACACAGGTAAACATGACTGACATACAGGTGTACACAGGTAAACATGACTGACATACAAGTGAAGTGTACACAGGTAAACATGACTGACATACAAGTGAAGTGTACACAGGTAAACATGACTGACATACAAGTGAAGTGTACACAGGTAAATATGACTGACATACAAGTGAAGTGTACACAGGTAAATATGACTGACATTCAGATGTACACAGGTAAACATGACTGACATACAAGTGAAGTGTACACAGGTAAATATGACTGACATTCAGATGTACACAGGTAAACATGACTGACATTAGTGTTGTCACGATACCAACATATTGGTTTCGATACCAAGTCAAGAATTGTGATTCCGATTATTTTTCGATACTTTAAAAAAAAAAAACGTTGTGCTTTATTTCACACCAGAACCACATTGGTAAGTTAGCTAAAAAGATAGCCACATTAGACACTTATCATTGCCATTAATTGCCTCGGCAAACTACGAAAACGTTAATTTGTCACAAAATACATTTCACTGGTTTGACTTAGATTTGAGGGCATGGGCTTGAGCATGATGTAATGATGTTATCTATCACATTCGCTAACCTGTCTGTCTTTAAATGCTTTAAACAGCTCTGGATGCCGGTCGGCGAGGTGCTTAGCCAAGTCTGATGTGTTGGCTCCCTTGGTCTGCAGGGATCTAAAACATGTCTCACAGACAGGCCTCGTGGTGTCCGTAGGCTTGCCCTCACTGTCAGAGATATCGCTCAAATACTTCCACATTTCGCTTCTGGCGTCTTTTTTGTCAACAAGCCGAGGCGCAGCGCCTGATTCACTCCCACTTGCAGCCATGCTTCTCGCTTTCTCACGTGCTCTGGCAGCTGCCGCGTGCACGAGAGAGGGGAGGCACTTAGAGCGTGCTTGAGAGGGGCGGGACTGCAGGCACGCTGCAGTGCAGGGAGTGGAAGCAGAGCGCTGAACACACACGGCTCTTATTAAAACGGGTACTTTCCCCCGTCATTCTTAAAGTACCGATACTAATGAAACGGAGTAATCGTAACGTTTTTAACGGCAGGGTATCACGGTACCTTTCAAGTATCGGTACACCGTGAAACACTAACTGACATACAGGTGTACACAGGTAAACATGACTGACATACAGGTGTACACAGGTAAACATGACTGACATACAAGTGTACACAGGTAAACATGACTGACATTCAGATGTACACAGGTAAACATGACTGACATACAGGTGTACACAGGTAAACATGACTGACATACAGGTGTACACAGGTAAACATGACTGACATACAAGTATACACAGGTAAACATGACTGACATACAAGTGTACACAGGTAAACATGACTGACATTCAGATGTACACAGGTAAACATGACTGACATACAGGTGTACACAGGTAAACATGACTGACATACAGGTGTACACAGGTAAACAGGTATATTGCTTAAATGATGTTGTTGTGTTTTACTTTCTGTTGTTTATCTGTCAGAAGCAGAGCAGGATCAGAGAGATCCGGAGCAGAGCAGGCTGATCTTCCAGCTGGACGGTGAACAGTGGATGGTAAGCTGGAAATACATTCCACAATGTCTGAAAGGTAATAAAACCTGTTAATAAGTGAATATTTGTTCAGGACTTCCCCAGGGAGCTGCAGTGGATGACGTACCTCAAAGAGTGGCACGTCAGGGGGACGAGGATCTGCCGGCTGCCTGAGTACCTGGCTCTGTTCACCCAGCTCTCCGTGCTCCAGATCCCACAGAACACCATCGCTGAGCTGCCTCCTGAGATCGGTGAGATCAAACACGTTTTTCAACATGGATCATTTTCAGAGAGAGATCTGATTTCAGCGCCATCCTGCATACCTGCAGTTGTGTGTGAAACTGAAATGTTGACTTTAATTAAATGTCAACACATTTCACATAACTTCATTAAGTTAGTTGAAAGCAATAATATTAAGTTGAACCTATTATTTTTCATTTAAACTTGATATTATTGCTTTCAACTAACCTAATACAGTTATGTGAAATCTGTTGACATGATACATTTAATTAAAGTCAACGTTTTAGTTTAGTGCATAATTTTAAAATACACAAACATAACAGAAAGCAAATAATGTACTTTGCAGGATTTGGCAGAAAAGGCAAATTATTTAAAAGAATAGGGATTCAACAGTGATGGCAACCAAATAAATAAATAAATACAACAACAACAAAACAACAATTAAATGTTCAAAAAGAAAGGAAATTATTGTGGAAAGTGTATGTATATCAGTGGCGAACAGTGTCATATCACAACTGGACCTCTGTAGACACACACACCCCTTGAAGGCCCTGACGGTTCGCCACTGATGGGTTAGTGCTTGTGTTAGTGAGGGGGATATTGATTTTGACACCTGCATTGATTCCTATGCAATAGAGATGTTGAACGTCACTGTGACCGAAACAAAACACAATAAATAAGGTGATACAACATGGATACATGGATATCAAATACACAGCTACAAAGCAGCAGATAAATGGTCTTAAGCGTTGTTTGTAGCATTTGATAGAGGAACAGTGTTTTGACAGGTGAGAACAAGGACAGGTGAGGAAAGAAAAGCCATTTCATAACTTGGTGAAACAGTCTCTTCTGTCCTCAGGTAAATTGACGGGTTTGAGGGAATTAAACGTCAGCTACAACCGTCTGTCCCAAGTTCCGCCAGAACTTGGAGACTGTGAGAACCTGAAGAGACTCGAACTCACCGGAAACCACAACCTGTCCGAGCTGCCGTTCGAGGTGAGGCCAGGAGGATGCATTTATAGGCGTGCATAGCTAAAAAAACAACTTCTCCAGACAGTGAACCCCTTCTTCTTTCAGACACTAAAAGATTACCTTAACATTTCGTTAAAACAAATGTCTTCACGCGTTCATGGGAGTTTGATGTTTCGTTCCATCAAAAAGTCATGATCGTTTTTGCACTTTAGTTTCTGTGCAGATTAAACAGTATCAGATATACCATGTTAATTATGGCGCATTTCCACTGCAGGGCCTCGCTCGGCTTAGTACGGTATAGTTAGGCCTTGTTAGGACTGGCTCACTTTATGCTGCGTTTCCATTACAGTTTAGTAGCTGGGGCAGTAACTATAGTAACGCAGTGTAGGCGGAGCCGTGACGTCATCTTCAATGCGAACCACAGCCGTTAGCTGTTAGCACTCAGAGCTCACAGCTCCTCATATCTGTTCAGAAACTAGACAAAAGTTAAACAAGTACAAACCGCAGACTGTCTGTGTTATGGAGAATACAGTCGCTGGTTTATTTATGTCTATAGGCCGTTGTTGTAAGTGTGGACGGTCGGAGAATATACTGCGTTAGTTTAGCCAATCTCCATTTAGAAAACACGCATTTTAAAAGGTTTTCGCCTGCCGTCTGTCTGCAGACTTGTCAAAGCATTAATTCATGGTTTTTACTAACCGGTATCAGTATGTTGTTACTTCGGCATCATTTAGAAACGTGTATTACAATTAAATCACGGTCAAATATGTTCATTTTGTTGTAGTTGTAGCCCCTTGCCAGCGATTCTCTCTCTCTCTAGTTTAGCATACTCAGTCCGACTCAGCCTGGTTGTTGGCCCGCTAAGAACCTCGATTTTATGGGGCCAGAAAAACTGTGAAATAGTACCCGCTAGCCGGTACTACGCCAAGTGGAAACGCAACCAAAACCGACTAGTGAGCTTTAGAGGTAGATGTATGTTGGAAACAGAACAGCATCAGGATGGCTTTCACCCCTTTACCCTGCTTTTGTTCGGCTAACTTGCTTAAGCTTCATATTTACAGCACAGCCATGAGTGGTACATGTACATCAAACCCTTCACTACTATTTGTTTATGTACATAATGTGTTATGCTATCAATCAGAGGTGGAAGAAAAACATTGAAAAAAACGAAATGTTTACTTTAATTAAATGTATGATGTCAACAGATTTCACATAACTGTATAGAGAACCACAGTGACGCGTCCTAAAACCCGGAAGTAAGTTAGCATTTTTACCACTTCCAGTTCCTTTCGACAAAAAGCAATGCAATTACTCCATAGGATTTTGGAAAATAGCTTGAAATAAGGTCTGTGTTTGTCACAAATTGAAGAGACAGATCACGTTTTGTTCTACGACATTAAATACATCAGCAGTGACCCCACTGATTTGAAGAGTTTACGTGTCTGAAAAACGATGGTTGTTACCAAGTGGCTGAATAGGACTACAGAAGTTGTCGAGGCCGTTGTACGTCATTACACCGAACACGTAAACACTCCCGCTAAGTTTGTTTGCCCTGTTCTGCTTGAAAGCAAGTCCCTGACTCCTGCAAACTGTTCAAACAAACACTTCAACTTGTACAATTTAGAATCTGTAGTTTTGAATATGGATCTCAAGTCGGCGTGACGTTGAAGCAGCGACCCTGCTGTAGTTCATTTATAGCATAACGTTGATGAAACGTGATCCTTTTCTTAAATGTGTCTCAACCACAGACCTTATTTCGAGCTATTTTCCAAAATCCTATGGAGAAATTGCATTGCATTTTTGTCGAAGGAACCGGAAGGAGTTTACATCTGGGTTTTATCACTGCGGTTCTCTATTGAGTGGCGAAGTCCCTCCCTTTCCGGTGGACCTCCATGGGACCTTATTTCGGAAAGATTATGTATTGAAGTCAATGGAGAGAGAAAGATTATCTTTCGATCCCGTTTTAATTGTGCCACGAATTACACATATGATGTTTGTCCATTTAAAAGATAATTTTGCCAGTAAAAAAAAAAAAAATGTGTCGTAAAACTGTGAAGTAACACATTTGTTTGTGTGAAAATGAATGAACTACATCTTTGGTCTTGCACAACAACACACGTCACCAAGATGGCCGTCACTACTGTCTTGTCAACAAAACGATTGACTACCCTCACTATCACCACAATGAAACACATCCAGAAGAATGTCATGCAAAGCTGCCTGCCTGCCTGCCTTTGATTCTCTCTGAACTGCCTGGTCTTTTTAATGTTTAATGTCAACCATTTGTGCAGATAGCATGAAGTAGAACAGATCACCGATGCTAATGTAGCGTTAGCATTTCTCCCCCGGGCTTAAATGGTGTATTATAGAATGATCACACCGGTATGACAGTACTCTTCAAAGGGTTCACGAAATATGACTACTACTCTTACTGTTTAACATTTTGGGTTACTTAATGTTACTTCATGTTAAGGCTAATAAAAATGACAAGGCTGTAATGCTAACTAACGTACTTGCTACTAGCTAGGTAGCTAACTTGATCCAGCCACTCCTGGTCCTTTCATCAGACGGGAAGCGAAAGAACGAGCACGATCCATTGCTGGTATGATAACAACCTGGTACTAAGCACATAGGCATCTTTTTAAAGTTGTCTTATCTTAGCTATCTCTTATATTTAGTGGAGGAAAACAATTGTGACATCAGTTATGACATCACTTACGCGACTCTGGGATTTGTAGTCTTTCTAGATGCGTCTTATATTTCAACAGTTTTACGACAAACTGTGACTTTTTTGACATGGAAATTATGTTTTAAGATTGACAAACATCATGTGTAATTTGTGGCACAATTCAAACGGGATCGAAATATACGTTTTCTCTCTCCATTGACTTCAATACATAATTTTTCCGAAATAAGGTCCCATGGACAGGAAGTAGATGGCCGTGACTTCACCACTCTATTAGGTTAGTTGATAGTGTCTGTCACTACCCGATCTGCAGCTCTGCCCGATCTGCAGTGCGCATGTGCGCGATGGTCCGCCATATTGGACAACTCCGGACGGCAATCCAAGTAGGACAACATTGACACAGTGGCTTTTGGCAAAGCTCAAAAATAAAACGAGAGAGAGAGATGAGTTATTGTTATTACAACGTGACTTCACTATTATTTAACAACTCTTTTTATTGGGTTCTTTTATTTGGGGTTAAGTACATTGTCAGAAATGAGAAATAGATTTAACTTCTGTTAGACAGCTATCATACTGAATACATTATTTACTGTGAATGTGTGCAAAAATGTATGGCATATAGCTGTCTAATAGCTGTCAATGTTTCAGTTTTTTCAATGTACTCAGATCTTGTACTCGAGTAAAAGTACAAGTACCAGAGTGTAGGAATACTCTGTTACAAGTAAAAGTCCTGCAGTCAAAATGTTTCTCAAATCAAAATATATTTAAAGTACCAACAGTAAAAGTAGTCGTTGTGCAGATTGGTCCATCTCAGAATAATATATATGATATGTTTTATAATGATTGATCATGAAAGTGTTCTCAAAGCTGGTGAAGGTGCAGCTAGTCTGAAGGACTTTGTAGACTGCAGGGTAGCTGGTGGATTTACTCCAGGTGGAACTAAAGTCTGATTTAACACTTGGTTATATTTCACATCATTCATCCACATCTGTGAAGTAGCTAAAGGGATTAAATACATGTAGTGGAGTCAAATTACATGATTTACCACTGAATTGTAGTGGGGTGGAAGTATAAAGTAGCATACAATGGAAATACTCAATTAAAGTACAAGTACCTCAAAATTGTACTTTAGTAAATGCACTTAGTTACTTTACATCACTGCTATCAATCAGTTAAAAAGTCAATACAGGGATTGTTCGGAGCTTCATTTGTCATCATGTCTGGGTGAGTGTTGGTTGTGCGTTGACGGTGATGTCACTGTGTCAGCTGAGCAGCCTGAAGCAGCTGCTTCACCTGGACATCGCAGAGAACTGCTTCAGATCCATCCCCATCTGTGCTCTGAGGATGAGCGCTCTGCAGCTGCTGGACCTGAGCCACAACCGCCTGGGCGACCTGCCGCAGGACATGGACAGGTGACCACCACCTGGAATCTGATTACTCTGAGCAACATGATCCTGGACATCCACTGGGAATGTCTCTTTACTTTTATCAGAAGTGTCTTCAAAGCTGACACTGAAATAACTGAAACGTTGATTTTAATTAAATGGGTTATATCAACCGTTTTAACCGATTGACATAACTGTATTAGGTTAGTTGAAAGCAATATTATTCAGTTTAAATACACATTTTAGCTTCAGCTTAATTGTATTGCTTTCAACTAACCTAATACAGTTATGTGAAATGTGTTCACATAATACATTGAATTAAAGTCAACTTTTTTTTCATTACAGTTGTTGTTAGCAATGAATTCAACTCATATTTCGAAATCATTAAGATGTGCAAAAAAATACTTTTATGTCAGTGTTTTACTGATCTTTTATATTTATTTCCAGAATAGTTAAAAAGTGTCTCTTTTCCTTCCTTCTATTTTGACTTGTCACTCTAACACATGTATATATATATATATATAAAATATGTAGTTGACTTGAATAAAAGCCACACACAAACCACCTTTAGAAATCAGAACGAGACTTCTTACTCAGTGAAGTTAGTTCTGCATTTAGCTGAACACATTTCCACTCAAATGACCACACAATCATTTTGTGTATTAATTAAAACGAAGCACTGTGTGTGTGTGTGTGTGTGTGTGTGTGTGTGTGTGTGTGTGTGTGTGTGTGTGTGTGTGTGGTGTGTGTGTGTGTGTGTGTGTGTGTGTGTGTGTGTGTGTGTGTGTGTGTGTGTGTGTGTGTGTGTGTGTGTGTGTGTGTGTGTGTGTGTGTGTGTGTGTGTGTGTGTGTGTGTGTCTGTCTAGGTTGGAGCAGCTGGTCACCCTGTTCCTCCATAAGAACAACCTGACTTATCTTCCTCACTGTCTCACCAACATCTCAACGCTCAAGATGATCGTCGTCAGCGGCGACGAGCTCAACTCCATCCCGACCAGACTGTGCAGGAACCCCGAGATCAAGTAGAGAAAAACACACACATCCTCAGTCCACACAGACACCAAGTACAAACACTACGAAGACATCCAGTACACAAAACACTGACACCAAGTACACAAAACACACTGACACCAAGTCAGAGATGGAGTACTCGAGTCCTGGACTCGGACTCGAGTCGGACTTGAGTGCCGATTTTCGGGACTCGTGACTCGACTCGGACTCGCGCACTGATTGACGCGACTCGGACTTGGACTCGTGAATTCTCGCACAGGATGACTTGGACTCGACTCGTACATTGACGCTCCGACTTGGACTCGGACTCGAGCACATTTTCTCTGGAGTCTGATGTCCTCTATCCTGTATGGCGAGTTCACGTACTGGGCCCCGCTATTCCAGTCTAGAGATGTCTACAGACACACCCCGCATCGTGCTGTATGCTTTCACACATTCTGCTTCCACATTGGAAAAGAGCAGCGAAAAATGCTCGTTATGTGGAAACAATATAGAAGAGAAGGCTCCGTAACACATTACTCTAAGGATCCAGTTCAGACATATAGGCTGTCTTGAACACTATCATCAGAGTAACGTGATCTAATCAATAAATAAAGATTCAGCCGATAACGAAAGCACATGGCTACTTAACATGCAGAATGTAGCCATGTGCTTTCTGGGGATAAATCTTTATCATAAACTGATTTAACCCGTAAAAGTTCCTTCAAAATAAAAGTCCCGATCTTATTACTATCAAAATAAAAGTGCAAAACGAAAACTTTACCATAGGAAAATATTGGCATACAAATATAATCACTTCTCTAAAAGGTAACTCATTTTAAATATAGTTTATTTATATATAATAATAATATTAATATTAGAAATAAGCTTTATATTTGTATAGCACCTATTACAAGAATTGTAGCCAAACTCGCTTCACAGCAGTTCAATAGACAGGATAACAGCAATGTAGAGGAGCAGCTACATTTCAAAACATATATCCACGAAGATTAATACATGAAGACTTGTGACTCGGACTTGACTTGGACTCTTCTTAAGTGACTCGGAATTGGACTCGGACTCGAACACAGGTAATGATGACTCGGACTCGACTTGGACACTCCTTGGGTGACTCGGACTTGGACTCGGAGTCGACTACGACTCTCCCTTGGTGACTCGGACTTGGACTCGGACTCGAAGAGTGGTGACTTGAGGGTGACTTGGACTCGTGAATTGGTGACTTGACTACAACACTGCACCAAGTACACAAAACACACTGACACCAAGTACACAAAACACACTGACACCAAGTACACAAAACACACTGACACCAAGTACACAAAACCCACTGACACCAAGTACACAAAACACACATACACCAAGTACACAAAACACACTGACACCAAGTACACAAAACCCACTGACACCAAGTACACAAAACACACATACACCAAGTACACAAAACACACTGACACTAAGTACACAAAAAACACTGACACCAAGAAAACAAACTACACTACGTCCAGTACACAAACAACACCAACATCAAGTACACAAACAACACCAACATCAAGTACACAAACAACACCAACATCAAGTACACAAACAACACCAACATCAAGTACACAAACAACACCAACATCAAGTACACAAACATCAAGTACACTAACACCAACATCCAGTACACAAACTACACTACATCCAGTACACAAACACCAACATCAAGTACACAAACAACACCAACATCCAGTAGTACACAAACTACACTACATCCAGTACACAAACTACACAGACAAACAAAACCAACATCAAGTACACACACACCAACATTAAGTACACAAACACCAACATCAAGTACACAAACTACACTACATCAATTTCTGAAACAACACTAACATCAAGTACACAATCACACAGACATCAAGTACACAAACTATACTAACATCAAGTACACAATCACACAGACATCAAGTACACAAACAACTAACATCAAGTACACAATCACACAGACATCAAGTACACAAACAACTAACATCAAGTACACAATCACACAGACATCAAGTACACAAACTATACTAACATCAAGTACACAATCACACAGACATCAAGTACACAAACTACACACAAACAGGCAGAGCTGGCAGATGTTTTTGGACCACAGTGAACAACTTATTGTTCTTGAGGATACATGGCAGCTACTGTGTATAGAAGCAGAATGTTTCAAACCGTGATCAGAGGTTGGCTTTAGAACAACTGGACCGAGCTTCTGGAATGCTTGGATCACAGGAATGAAGCTTTGAAAGTGTTTTGCTCATGTTATGAAACTGTTCTCAGGTTTATCAGACTTTGCGACAACCGTGCGACTGCAGAGAAGAAGAAGAAAGAGGAGGAGGAGAAGAAGAAGAAGAAGAAGGAGAAGAACAGGTGGAGAGAGCCGAGGGAGGAGGAGGTGAAGAAGGACAGCGGAGAGAAGGAGTTCATCGAGCTGTACGTCGACTCGCTGAAGGACAGAGGTGAGAGGAAAGATGCATTTATTATTATCAGGTAAACTCCAGCTAAAATAATACATTTTCTTATATCTTTAAAACTGTATATTGATGCTTAATGCATTTTTCTCTGTTTAGTTTATTCGTACGTGGCATCTTAAAGGTCCCATCATATGCTTTTCCGGTTATCACCCGTCCCCTTGTGTGTTAAGTAGCTTTTCCTGCAGAGTCACAAACCTTCAAAGTACACCCTGTAGCGAGTAAAACTCTAACACGTGTCTATGCTGCCCCAGAACGCCTCATTAGAGATTTTTCTTTTTCCATTTTTTTCTTCCGGGGCATACTGACGTAACGCCGACCAAATGGACCAATCCGCGGAGCTCCGCACAAACACACTAGGGCTGCAGTCGAATAGTCCATTTAGCTGAGGAACCTTCCTAACGCAACACACTCTCACTCCCTAAGCGTCCAATAGCGACGTTTGGTCAGTGTCTGTGGCGTCCAATTGTGACGCTCCTAGGCTCCTTCAGCGTCATAAAGGGACGCAAATAGCTTTCAACTGATTGCAATGTATTCCCATCTCCGTCGGGATTTGACGCTCATGGAAGCACGGCATTCGTTTATGCCGGCTGCCCTTAAAGGCAATGTGAGCGTCCATTCCCATTGGATAATGGCGAATTGTACACCCGGAAGTAAGTACTCCTCTTACTGTCGATTGATTTTACAGTGATATCTGCACTACTCATCGACTAAAAAACACCAGATTATCTTTGTTAATTACACAACATTGATTGGTTTAAATTGTGTGCAATGCTTTTGTATTTTCCCCCTTCGATTCGGAGAAACAAATATGTTTTCTGAGTAAAGGATGGCAGAAGACACTACACTACCCAGAATCCCCAGCGTCTATGTCACATGATCTTCAAATTTCTCCCTGCAGAAAAAGAAAACATGGCCGAAATTCGTTTTATTCTTGGTAGAAAATGCCTATTTTAAAGTTAGTTTGGCCATTAAAATGCGTGTTGATGTCATTTTATGCGAGAAATATGAGTTGTTATTTCAGATTATGTGTGCAGTGGATGTACATGATCTTTAGTTTGCTAGTTATTACGAAGATTACTTCAGGAAATCGCGACATTTTCATTGTTACCAAGGTGGTTGCTAGGGACGCTGCTATCGATATTATTCCTGTTATGTTGTGTAACTGTTTAATGGTGTTATCTTTATTGCTACCCCCTTTCCCGTCAATGTATAGTGTTGGTCCACAGCCTAAACATATTAGTTTAACAAAATCCGCATCTAAAGATAGCCTACGTTATTTCCCCCCTGTGCAATTCCAGTCTCACATCTCACAGCACATCGTCATTAACAGACCGAAAACATTTAAAAAAAAATAATAATAACACTTTATTCCGGGTGTGCTTGCTTTTCTCTTTGAAAGTCATCACATAACGGCATTGTAATACACGGTTCGGCTGCATTACATATTACATATCTGCCGTAGTTCTGTATTTATAGAGCCCTGATGAGAAGACAAACATGAGGAACTGGAAACGTGACGTGGATCATAGATATATCAGCCATTAAACAACATCTTACATTTATTTTCACACAATACGTCTCCTTGCAGTATCAACACTAATTCGGCTCACTTTTATATTTGATCCAATTGGTAGATAGGCTGTATTTACACCATAAAGGTGCACAGCTGATATCAAGGGACACCTGGTGGTTAAAGCATGTTATTGAATTTAATGATTTGTATTATTAGATATTAATACGATCCCTATAAAGTATATTCATTACTCGTTATTCTCTACTAATAGTTAATTAAAGACTGTATATAATGACTATTTTGCACATCCCTTTCAAGATTTCATGATTTTCTAAGGTTGATTGACATCATATAGGCCTACACAACTATGGTGTAGTTCTGCACTGAATGAAAAACTTGGGTCGCAGGTTCCTCAATAGTGCATTACGAGACATCTATCAATATGTGTGCATACCTCCAGCAATGTTAACTATGTTGAAGCACTTATTTTAACTGATATTATACATAATGTATTAGACTCTTATAAGATGTATGTAGATATTTCATCTCCGGCCTTGTCAGGTATTGAACAATCAATACATAAAGAACACAGAATTGTTGAATATAAAACACAGAATTTGTGTGATTATACTAAATGATTTTCAAATAAACACAACTGCATATTTAACTGTTACACATGCTGATGTAACGCAAATGTTCCAACTTGGGATCAATAAAGTATATCTTATCTTAAGATGATCGATGGCTACTGCCATATTTGCAAAATGTGCCTCTGAACCTTGACAAGTGCATGTTTCAGGCTTATCAATTAATGTAATGTAATGTAATGTTATCACAGGGGTCACACACATAAGACCAGCTGTTAAATAAAGCTCTTCTGACCTTAGCTGGCATGTGGGTATATATATTAATGCTGCCCATAATGGGCACAAGCAATTATCACCCATTTATTAATTATATGTTTTAAATGTGAGTGTTTCCTGTCCCCTAAACCTCCAGGGATGTACACAGTTTAATACTGGCAACTTCTTATTATGGGAAATACGAAAACGTCTTTTAAAACTACAAATCCCAGTAGAGACGTGCCATAGAGAACATGTTGCGAAACAGAATAGCCAGCATGTGTAGTTCTGGGGACGAGGTGGGGGAGGGGGGACGCGGTGGACCCGTTCAAATCCAGTTTTGGACAGTCTGCCGTGGTTCCATCCCATTTCAAGTGCTGTTCGAGGCTCCGTAACCCTCGGAGCACACTCTCCAATCACAGAGCTTGAGGACTATCACGGGGTTTGTCAAGAGCACATGGTGTAGTCCAAACGATAGCTGGGGATTCTGGGTAGTGTAGTGTCGTCTGCCATCCTTTACTCCTGGGAATGGACGCTCACATTACCTTTAAGGGCAGCCGACATAAACGAATGCCGTGCTTCCATGAGCGTCAAATCCCGACGCAGATGGGAATACATTGCAATCAGTTGAAAGCTATTTGCGTCCCTTTATGACGCTGAAGGAGCCTAGGAGCGTCACAATTGGACGCCACGGACACTGACCAAACGTCGTTATTGGACGCTTAGGGAGTGAGAGTGTGTTGCCTAACGGAGTGAAATGACCCGGAAGTCCCTCAGTGGCAGCCATGATAAGTGCCGTTCGAATTCTCTAGAGATGATAGGAAAGGAGGTTTCAAACTTCCTTTATAACCTCCTTTAGCTTAGGAACCACTGGACCTCCCTAACCGAAAGGAGAGGAGAAAATGCTGCCCCACAATGCCTTGCAGCCGCAGTATTTGCCGTCACACAACAGTCGGCCGGAAACAACCGATTATGACGGAGAAATGATATCATGAAAGTTACGGTGATTATTAAGCATTTTAAAACGTAGGTGGTAAGTTGCCAAAGTGCTTTGTTCTGAACGTTCATCAGTATTATAATCAAAGAGAGATATGAACGTTAGTTTTTACTGAAATGATCAAATAAAGTCAACATTTCACTGAGCTGTGTGGGGTTTGTTCAACTTCTAAAAGATGTTTGAATGGTGATATACACAGTGATAGATGTTAAGGACTAACGTTTATAATAAATAGGGGAGACCGGGGACAGTTGCAACACTTTTTGGGTTTTTCCCAATAAGTAAAAAAACATTTACAATAGGATAGCCATTTTGCTATATTATACATTATCAATATGTCAGCTACTGAAACAATGTATTTAAGATGTTTTTATGAAATAAGTACAGGTTGGAAAATGTATTTTTTTTTAAAAAACTTAACTGTTACAACTGTCCTTGTGTACAGGGACAGTTGTAACACATGCCAGGCACGGTTGTAACATGTTAATAATGGTTACCTTTTTCACACTACATGACAACAAATAGGGAAAGCTGTCAAATTCTAAGGCAACAAGATTTGAATGGGGTTTCACACATCCTCCAACAAACAATGAGCAATGAACAGGATAACAGATAA
Organism: Pseudochaenichthys georgianus; assembly: GCF_902827115.2. Classification (NCBI taxonomy): domain Eukaryota; kingdom Metazoa; phylum Chordata; class Actinopteri; order Perciformes; family Channichthyidae; genus Pseudochaenichthys; species Pseudochaenichthys georgianus. The sequence continues at coordinate 3,060,619 of NC_047511.1, read as the reverse complement.
CACACACAGCATCGTCCTCTGTGAAGGATTAAACTGTTCTCTGAGAGGTGCTTCTACCTTAATTATGTAGACCTACCTCCTTTGAGCTGAGACCATAATATAAATCAGCTGCCTCCATCAGGTAGTCTCTCAAAAGCATCTCCTGCTCTGTTGAGAACACCTTCTTTGGTGTCTAGTAATACAGCAACACATCTTTGATTCATGTCGTTTATTACAATTATTATTAACTTTGTCTGTACAAAGTAGCCTGTCCAGGAAATATGGTCAAATCAACAAGAACTGCGAGCCGGCACGCAAGACGCTCCGCTGATGAAACGCACCCGGTGGGGTTTGATGCTGGAGGAGGTCGGAACAAAACTGTGGCGCAGCCGTAACGCGGCGCAGACGGACCCGTAACGCGGCGCAGACGGACCCGTAACCCCCTAAACGCACCAGGAGCGTCTGCGTTGCGTTACGGCTGCGACGCGGCGTTCGCAAAGATCGCGGCCACTCTAGTCAATGGGTGCTGTTCCACCAGCGGCGCGTCCCAGAAGCTCTTCGCCGCAAGGAATTTCTAAAATATAGGATGAATCCTATTTTTGAAGCGGCACAGCGCGGCGCAGGCAGGAAGTGATGAAAATCACCTTGTTGTCTGCTTTGCTGGTTGAGGGGGTGCACCGGGTGCACCCAAAACCGGCTCCTTCTCCTCCCCCCCACCACCGTCTTTCAAGTAGGAGAATACTGCAGCGTTCTCCTCCGGTTTACAGGCACTGTCAATTATATATATATAGCATTTCACAAAACACCACAGCATTTCACAAAACACTACAGCATTACAGAAAACGCCACAGCATTTCACAAAACACCACAGCATTTCACAAAACACTACAGCATTTCACAAAACGCCACAGCATTTCACAAAACACCACAGCATTACAGAAAACGCCACAGCATTTCAGAAAATGCCGCAGCATTTCAGAAAACACCACAGCATTTCACATTGGACGGAAAGGGTATTCCTTTAGGGAGAACACTTCTTGTTTGTGATTGGACAGAGCCAGCCAGAGAAGCACTGCTGTGATTGGTTGTTTTTGCTGCCAGTCAAGAAATGACGCTTGTGATTAGCCCAACACATCAGCCGTTAGCTTAGCTGTTAGCACACACTCAGAGCTCACAGCTCCTCATATCTGTTCAGAAACTGGACACAAGTTAAACATGTACAAACCACAGACTGTCTATGTCATGGTGAATACAGTCGCTGCTTTATTTATGTCTGTATGACGTTGTTGTGAGCGTGGACGGAGCAGCAGGTTAGTTTAGCCTGATGGATCCGATTCCGATAGGATTTACATGGAGATACGGCCCGCCCCCTCTCCAGCGTCTTGTTTGAATGACAGGAGTAAATACAGAATTAATGCTTTATTAACTCATGGTTTTTAAGGGGCTTATCTCCATGTAAATACTATGGTAGACCACCCAATATTCGCATCGCTCTAATCGCTCAAGTTTAACCGCGGCTGTCAGCTGTGTTTGCTCCTGTCAATGCTGTCATTCAAACAAGAGGCGCTGGAGAGGGGACGGGGCGTATCTCCATGTAAATCCTACAACAAAATGAACATATTTGACCGTGATTTAATTGTAATAGACGTTTCAAAATGATGCCGAAGTAACTACATACTGATAGCAGTTAGTAAAAACCATGAATTAACGCTTTGACAAGTCTGCAAACAAGACGGCAGGCGAAAAGCTTTTAAAATGCGTGTTTTCTGAATCGGATTCATCAGGCTAAACTAACCTGTAGCTGCTCCGTCCACACAACAACATCATACAGACATAAATAAAGCAGCGACTGTATTCGCCATGACATAGACAGTCTGTGGTTTGTACATGTTTAACTTTTGTCCAGTTTCTGAACAGATATGAGGAGCTGTGAGATCTGAGTGTGTGCTAACGGCTGATGTGTTGGGACCATGGTTGGGACATATTTCGCTGTCGGGTGTTGACCAATCACGAAGCGTCATGTCTTGACTGGCAGCAAAAACAACCAATCACAGCAGTGCTTCTCTGGCTGGCTCTGTCCAATCACAAACAAGAAGTGTTCTCCCTAAAGGAATACCCTTTCCGTCCAATGTGAAATGCTGTGGTGTTTTCTGAAATGCTGTGGTGTTTTGTGAAATGCTGTGGTGTTTTGTGAAATGCTGTGGTGTTTTCTGAAATGCTGTGGTGTTTTGTGAAATGCTGTAGTGTTTTGTGAAATGCTGTGGTGTTTTCTGAAATGCTGTGGTGTTTTGTGAAATGCTGTAGCGTTTTCTGAAATGCTGTGGTGTTTTGTGAAATGCTGTAGTGTTTTCTGAAATGCTGTGGTGTCTTGCACTTCAGGGCCACCGTAAATTATGATGATGAATGCATATTTTTTACCACTAAAATACAGCAACACATCTTTGATTCATGTCGTTTATAACTGGAATATTACAATTATTATTAACTGTGTCTGTAGTCTACAACACAACAACATAGGAAATAACAACAATAAACCCGATTTAAACAGACACAAACATAAACCATTTAACTACGTAGCCTACTTACTTGTAGAAGTACAAATATCCAGGAAATATTCCAAAATCAACAACAACTGCGAGGCTGCACACACGACGCTCCGCTTCCGCAACGTTTTGAAATGCGCCTGGTGTCACCAGGCGCGTTTCAAAACGTTGCGTCTGGTGGAACAGCACCCATTGACTAGAGTGGCCGCGATCTTCGCGAACGCCGCGGTGCAGCCGTAACACAGCGCAGACGCTCCTGGTGCGCAGACGGACCCGGTGGAATCCCGGCGTTATCTTTTCTCAGCCGCGGTGCTCCGTGAAGCTCCGCGCACGCACGCACACACACACACACACACACACACACACACACACACACACACACACACACAGTGCTTCGTTTGAATTAATACACAAAATGATTGTGTGGTCATTTGAGTGGAAATGTGTTCAGCTAAATGCCTCTATGGACAATCATGCGATTAATCGCGATTAAAATAGTTAATCGCGATTAATCGCAAATTAATCGCACATTTTTGATCTGTTCTAAATGTATCTTAGAGGAATATGTTTCAAGTTTTTAATACTCTTATCAACATATGAGTGGACAAATATGCTTTATGCTAACGTTTATTACCCCCGGGAAGACTTTTTTTTAATATTGAAGTTAAAAGCATCAATCTGTTGCACTTTGAGAGCAACATTAGGAGATCTATTGATACATCTCTCAACACCCAGATGAAACAGAACTGTAAGCAGATTTTCTTTTTCTTTATGGATATTTTACAAATCACTCTCCTTTCAAACTGTATTCTTGTTTATTAATAACAACTTTTTTGTACCGTCAGTATTTTATACCTGTTTTTCACCTGTTCTCTTATTTTTTTATAACTATAATGATCATATAAAGGTGTGCCTTTACCTCACTGAGCTGAGGTTATCAGAGCCTCTCAGTCTTTCAGGAGAGAGCTCTCTAAAGCTCTCCCCCCCGCGGCCGCTTACACAGTAAATTCCAATGTTAATAAAAGCACACAGAAGCTGTGTACGTTTTTTGGGAGTTTGATTTATTTTAAATGAATACAAATACAAAATTAAAACCTATAATTGCACACTAAAACCATTATTTCAAAAAAAGAACAATTTCACTTGCTGGGACTGGGGCAGTTCAACTTGATTTTGGGGGGGGGGGGGGTGTGCCATAGTTTATGGGTGCTGTACGCAATATAGGCGTAGTTCTGTTAGTATAAGATAATAAGATTTACTTTGTTGATCCAAAATCGGGAAATTGTGTTGTTATGAAATAAAAAAAATATATATTTTTTTTATTTCTAACTTCTTTTTTTTCAATTTTCGGCGCCCCCTATGGGTTGATGCGCCCTTAGCATTCGCCTATACTGCCTATGCCGAGGGCCGGCCCTGCGTGTGTGTGTGTGTGTGTGTGTGTGTGTGTGTGTGTGTGTGTGTGTGTGTGTGTGTGTGTGTGTGTGTGTGTGTGTGTGTGTGTGTGTGTGTGTGTGTGTGTGTGTGTGTGTGTGTGTGATGGATCGTTGGAGCTATGTGCAACTCAAGGCATATGCTCGAACGGGAGCTGCCTGGACGCTGCAATCATGTTGCACTATCCGTGCTGAGTGTGCTGACTTCTCGTACAATGTCCCACTGTCTGCTTCCTGCATAAAGTCAAGTGCTCGGCGCAGTTGTGGCGAAATGTCGCTCCTCTGTTTTCATTTAAACAGCTCCTTATATCCGTTAGCGCAGCTAGCTAGCACCAGATGCTAACAACAACAACAATGCACGTAAGGTCTCCCTCTCGCTCGCTCGGGCCACACACACACACACACACACACACACACACACACACACACACACACACACACACACACACACTCAGGCTGTGAGTGTGTGTGCTCAGGCTGAGTTCCGCGGTGTTTCGCAGTCTCCCAGACCCCACGCAGCAACCAGGAAACGACACCAGTAATCCAGCTCACACTGTCTGCTCCTCGAGCCTCAAAGAGCGGAGCAGCGAGCCCCGCACGTCCCGCCAACACGACACCCAGACCCCACGCAGCATTCCCATCTGTTTGTCATTACTGGTGTCATGTTCTGGTTGCTAACGCCATTGTAACACATAATCACTGATGTTCCGCTGTAACGGTGGTTGACTCATCAGAACAGAGTGGGCGAGCTGACCATGAACAGAAATGTACACACATCTGGCCAACTCCATATGTAATGTGTGTGTTCACAAATGAAATACATGTGTTTAATCTTAATCTCGATGTAGTGCTCAGTGCTGTCGGAGTGCACGCACACACACACACACACACACACACACACCACACACACACACCACACACACACACACACACACACACACACACACACACACACACACACACACACACACACACCACACACACACACACACACACACACACCAGACATCTCCTTCATAAAACTAATAATAAGGCGTAATAATCAGGTGTTTCGGGACTTATAAATGTGTCTCAGTTCTTGTGAGCGTTTCGCAAATGTAATTTCGTTTTATAAAATGTAAATTTGTCTCAAGCTTTGTTAAAGTGTTTCACACTTTTTAATTTTCTTTTGCACTTCTCAGCCACCGTAGTAGACCCCTACACATATAACAACTTAGACTATGCTATAACACCCCTTGTTGTTAAATACCAACTATGTGCAATACATATGCCGTTAATAAATGTGCAATATATACATTGCTCTCAGAACTGGTACAGGATGTGTTGTAAATTGTGTAATTTTCTTTTTCATTTCTAATTTTACATTGTGTATACATTTGAGTGTTTCAGTAGCTCCAAATGTTTTAAATCTCATTTTAACGTTTAAGTTCAGTTTAAATTGACGGCAGATGATCTCATAAATCAGCTGATTCGTTGTTTGTCCTACACCAGAAACCGTCCCTGAATCTACCACCAAAGTCTCCATCTCCTGCCTGCTGTGAGGGAGAGGAGGAGGAAGATGAAGCTGACAGTCTGTCACCATGTGAGTGAATTGAAGATCATTGGAGGGTGCTCTTTATATTCACATTACGTTCAGTCACTTTACGTCATTTCATGCTAATGAAATACATTAGCTAACGATACGCTATTTCGCTAACTTCCTGCCTCAAGCTCCGAAGTTTCGGTGTTTCTCTCAGAGGGTGTCAAAGAGGATATGATTATGAAAGGGGCCATATTCTGCTGGTGTTCATGTGTATATCAGTATATAGTGTCTCTACTTTAAAGAGTCCTCTCCTGCTGATGTTCAGGTGTATATCAGTATGTAGTGTGTCTACTTTAAAGAGTCCTCTCCTGCTGATGTCCAGGTGTATATCAGTATGTAGTGTCTCTACTTTAAAGAGTCCTCTCCTGCTGATGTCCAGGTGTATATCAGTATGTAGTGTCTCTACTGGGACATGTCTCCATGCTTTAATGTTCAAAAAGCTCTTTATGTGTCTCATACGGCCTGTGCTGCAGCACCTCTTTTGACCCTCTGTCTGAAACCAGAGCCCAGTCTGCTCTGATTGGTTAGCTGGCCGGCTCTGTGATTGGTTAACTGCTTAGAGACGGCCCACCCCTTAGCCATATCACGTTCAATGTGTTGGAGCGCTAGCCAATATAAGCTCAAGTGTTCTATAGTGATGTCATCAAGTTACGGAAGCACAAAAAGGAGGCCAATGCTGCAGAAGCACAAGAACACTGAAGAACTATACAAAGCACTACAGGAGAGAGAAAGCCCCAACATGTATGATAATTCAATGTTTTAAAAGTTACATTTTTAGATAAAATAGAAAGAAGTAAAGACTCGTAATTGATACAACAAGCTTGTTATGTTAAAATAAGAATTCTGTCACATTATCATGTTTTTGAAACACACATTTAGGTATACAGAGAGTACATTTATTTCATGAATTGCTGCTGAAATAAATGTCATGTTTGAGAGTTTTTAAAAGATTTTCTGCTTTTAAAAAATAAATAACTCATCATTCCAAAATCAATGTTCCCAAAAACATTGTGACAATACCCCACTAAATGTCACCGTAAACCAGTGTTGGTATTGTTAGTATTGTAAATGATATTTGGGATAAACTAGATGTTATGGTTGAAGGTGTAAATGTGACCAAACAGTGACATCAAAACATCTATTTATTATTTATAATAAAAATAGCAGCAAACACATTAATGAATTTATTCCCATCGGCTTCTCCAAAATAACTACAAAAACTTTTTTTATTTGATATTAGTTGTATAAGTGATCATTGTGTGTGAGGCTTTGATTAAGAAGTGTGTTTTTCAGTTGTTATTCCGATGCATTTTCCAGATGTAATACATGTTTGTGGAAACGTTCTTTGTGCACCTTGTCGTTTTTTTAATAACTGCAAGAAAGATTTAACATTTCTTAAACATCTGATTGTTTTGAAGCAAATATGAATTTACCCAAATGTAAAACTAATGTTATAATTCATTATATATTTATGGAAGCAAGCAACATTCAACTTAATGTTAAAAATGTGTTAACTAAAAAACTATATATGTATATATATTTATTAGAAAGGTTTGATGTTCACATTCCTCTAAGTTAACTGTAAGCTAAG